>NC_058383.1:36254069-36554069 GCF_018350175.1 Felis catus
CAACCTTACTGATGCTCGGTTTCCATATCCATACAGCTTGGGATACAGTTCCTACTTTGTAGGGTGATGATGGAGATTATATAAAATGAGGTCTAAAGGTGCTTCTTAGCTCACTGTCAGGCACACAGTAAAGGTTTCAAAAAAACGTTTTCAACAAATGGGGTTAGAAGAATTGGAAATAAGTATGCATGCATACATGTATACATAAGTAAATATATACATATTACATACATAAATACATATTAAGCACAAAATGTAAATCCATAAAATATTTTGAAAAAATATAGGAATAAGCCTTTATAATCCAGATCTCGGCAAAGAGTTTGTTGATTTAAAAAACAAAAGTATGACCCATAAAAGAAAAATTGATAAGGTGGATCTCATGAAAATTAAAGCTTTGTTCTGTAAAAGATTCTATAAAATGGATGAGAAGACAATTTATAGAGTGAAAATATGTTTGCAAATCACGTATCTGACAAGAAGTAATACCTAGGATATACTAAACAGGAAAAACACACACATACACAAACCAATTTAAACTGGGCAGAAAAGGGGCGCCTGGGTGGCTCAGTTGGTTAAGTGTCCGACTTCGGCTCAGGTCAAGACCTCATGGTTTGTGAGTTCAAGCCCCACACTGGGCTGTCTGCTGTCAGCACAGAGCCTGAAGCCTGCTTAGGATTCTGTGTCTCCCTCTCTCTCTCTGCCCCTGCTCTGCTCACACTATGTCTCTGTCTCACAAAAAGTGAAAAAACATTAAAATTTTTTTTTAAATGGGCAGAAGACATGAACAGACATTTCACCAAACAGGACAAAAATATCCCCTCCAAAGAGGATAAAGATGGCAAATAAGAACACAAGAAGATATTCAACATCATTAGTCATCAGGGAAATGTAAATGAAGTCATAATTAGATATAACTACAACCTATAAGACTGGCAATACAGTAATGGTGATGGTGGTAGTAATCATCATCATCATCACCACAGGGCACCTGGGTGGCTCAGTCGGTTAAGCGTCTGACTTTGGCTCAGGTCACACTCTCACGGCTCACGAGTTGGAGCCCAGCATCGGGCTCTGTGCTGACAGCTCAGAGCCTGCAGCCTGCTTTGGATTCTGTATCTCCCTCTCTCTCCGCCCCTCCCCAACTTGCGCTCGCTCTCTCACTCTCTCTCAAAAATAAACAAACTTTAAAATTAAAAAAAAAATAGTCATGCATGACAATACAAAATGCTGGCAAAGATGTAGAGAAACTGGATTACCCATACATTGCTTTTGGAGATGTGAAACAGTACATGCTCTCGAGAAAACAATTTTGCACTGCCTTACAAACTAAATATCCAATTGCCATATGATGCAGCAGTTGTACTTATGGGCATTTATCCCAGAGAAATGAAACCTCTATGTTCACACAAATACCTTTACATAAATGTTATAGCAGCTTTATTCATAATATACCCCCAGAAAGCTCAAGTATCCTTCAGCAGGTACATGATTAAACAAACTGGTACATCCATACCATGGAATATGACTCAGCAATGAAAAGGAATGAACCATGGATACACCAGAACTTGGGTAAATTTGCAGGGAATTAGGCTGAGTGAAAAAACCCAAACCTGTAAGTTGCCTACTATGTGATTCCATTACTATGATGTTTTTGACATGACACTGTTTAGAAATAGAGAACAGATTAGTGGTTGCCAGGGTTTTAGGGATGGGGTAGGAGCTGAAAGGGAGCTGAAAGGGAACCACATTCAGATATACAGAACAGATTGGTTATAGAACAGATCCTTATAGTGATGGAACTCTTCAGTATCTTGAGATATTATGTTGTAGTTTTGCAAAATGGTGATCATTGGAGGGAAGTGGGTAAATTGAACACAGTACCCCAGCCCTCTTTTTTCTTTTCTTTTCTCTTTCTTTCTTTCTTTCTTTCTTTCTTTCTTTCTTTCTTTCTTTCTTTCTTTCTTTCTTTCTTTCTCTCTCTCTCTCTCTCTCTCTCTCTCTCTCTCTCTCTCTCTCTTTCTTTCTTTCTTTCTTTAAATATCATGTGCTGGGGAGCCTGGGTAGTTCAGTCAGGTCATGATCTGACATTTCATGAGATCAAGCCCAGTGTGGACTCTGGGAAGACAGTGCAGAGCCAGCTTGGGATTCTCTCCCTCTTTTTCCCTGCCTCTCCCCTGCTTGCATTTTCTGTCTGTCTGTCTCTCTCTCTCTCTCTCACAAAATAAACATTCAAAGAACTGCATGTGAATTTATAATCATCTCAATAAAAATTTCTATTGAAAAACAGGGGAGTCTTTTGGTTGGAAAAAAAGTGCTATTATTTCTATAAAAAGGAATGTCTCTTGTATTGTATATTGGCGGATACTAGTGGATTCTCAAATCTACAGGAAATAGCAGAGCCTTGCCTTGACCTCATTCTTCCCAGATGTAAGTACTGTTGCTGAGCCGTCCATGTTTGGGTTGCAGAACACCCGGCCTTCTGAGTGTCCGCCCCTCAAGGCAGCCAGGTGTTTGACTTTCCCCACTGAACCACTGCAGTAGCTGACTATGCATTGGGTTCTTGCCTTCAGGGCCAGCTTGCTCCCAGATGCCAGGTGTGTGCAGCTGCCCACAAGTTACAAATAGCTTCCCAACTGGCAAGGCAGAGGGAGAGCACTGCTGGGCAAGTTCCAGGCAAGGCAGCTAACTCCACCTCACCTGGGAGGCTGGTGGAGCCAGCCTGTGCTCCGGCTTTGTAGCCAGGCTGCCTGGGTTTGAACTTCGGCTCTCCTACTTACCAGCCTGTGTGGCCTTGGACACTTACCTCCTCTATGCCACATTTCCTCATCTGCAAAATGGGAATGATAAAAGCAACTACCTTATAGGATTATAGGGAGAGTTAACTGAATTCATAGAGGTGAAGAGCTGAGCCCCAAGCTAACCCACAGTAAGATGATACCAGAGTGTGCTGCTATCATTATCTTATAAGGCTGTTCCAAGGACCTTTAGCACAGTGCCTGCCCTATAGCAAAGGCTTGGTATGTAATGGTTCACTATTACACCATGGCTAGATAATAATTTGAGAAATTAACAGATGCTTTCCTCTTCTCTCTCGTTTTCCTTTTTTGTTCCCTCCATTTAAGTAGCTCATTGCTTCAGGGAGTCATGATTACCACAGATACTTCCTTAACTGTCTTTAGTCTCTAAAAGCATTAACCCCAATATGAGGAGAGGCAAATGTATTGGGAGAATAGGCAAGAAATGGGGCATCCATTCTCCCCTCCACAAGAAAGATGTCCATGGTTTGGTGACCAAGAAGGGGGTGGGAGGGGGTGGAAAGAATGAGCATGCTAAAAAAGCCAGACCCTGGTCCCCATCCCCACCCCAAGCCTTGCCCCTGTTAGAAACCATTTTTTAGAACATCCATAACTTCAGAAGTGCAAGAAACCATCTAATCCAATCTAATTCTGAACCTTCTGACCCCCTCAGGGTGGGAGAGCCCCGAGGAGGATGGAGGTTAAGTTGCCTTTAGTCCAGCAGAATGAGAGAATTCAGGATCAGAAATGAAATTGGTTATAAAGAACAAGCCCTTGATCTTACAGACCAATATCCGTGACTACGATGCTTGTGTTTTTTACTCCACGAGTGGTACAGTCCCTAAGCTGGGCTAGGAGGTTAACCTCCTTTCTAGCCCATCTTCATCCTCTATTAAAGCAGAGTCCATGAGTCAATGCCAGGCTTCCAGCCTGTATCCCCTTTCTTCACAGTCCTTTGGAGAGCAATAAAGCACTGTTCGGTGACAAAACTGGATTTTCCGAAGGAAAAGCTCTACCTCGAAGTGGATGTGCAGTAGCTGTCAGGGAACAGTTCCTCTTCCCACCCACTAAGCTTTTAAAACGACTGAAGTGCCACCCTCCCTAATTACCCAATTCAGTGGTTCACACAATGGATCTGCCACTTTCTGAGGAGTTCTGACATCTCTAATTCCCAGAGGCCTCTCAGCTCTGACAGAAGGCATCTGGGGTAATGGAGGGTGGCGCTGGGAGGGTGCAGGCAGTTAACTGGAGAGACGGGGAGGCTGTAGGCAGTTAACTGGAGAGATGGGGATGCAGGTGAGAAGCCAGGAGCCACACCAGCAGACATGAGCACTGAACGGACCCTAGAGAACATCTATACAACCTTCTCACCTGACAAAGGGGGAAACTGAGGCATGGAGGGACACCACTGGACAGTGGCCCTCTGGGACTACAATCCAGGCATCAATTTATGTATCCATCCATTTATTCTTTGTTCATTTAAAACATTTATTTGCCAGACAGTGAGTACATATTCATGGTGCTTATTATATTCTAGTAGAGGGTAAAGAAATACACATATATTCTGATGGTCAGTTCTCTAAGGAAAAATTACAGGGAAAGGAGGAGAGGGACATGAAGAAGGGATTGCTTATTAGACAAGATGATCAGGAAAGGTCTCAGTGGTGAGATGAGATTTGACCAGAGGCCCATTTGTGGACAGATGTTCTAGGTACAAGAGGGATTTTTTTTTTTAATCATGTGCAAAGGTCCTGAGGTAGAAACATATCTGTATACTTGGACTATTCCAAAACAACACAGAGGCTCGTGGGGCTTAAGTTGATTGTGTTGGGGTAAGGGTAGTAGTATGACATGATTAGTTTAGAGGGGGTTCGGGGGTCTGATGCTGGGGAAGGCTCTTGGCTTCCAGGCTTCATGAGATAAAAACTGAAATGTTTGGAGCAGAGGTGTTTTGTGACCTGGCATTTCACTGATCTGTGCTTCAATACCTTCAATAACAAAAAATATTTTAAAAATATTTTAATGTTTATTTATTTTTTGACTGAGAGAGAGAGAGAGAGCACGAGCAGGGCAGGGGCAGAGAGAGAGGGAGACACAGAATCTGAAGCAGGCTCCAGGCTCTGAGCTGTCAGCACAGAGTCCAATGCAGGGCTCAAACTCACAGACCATAAGATCATGACCTGAGCAAAAGTTGGAAGTTTAACCAACCGAGCCACCCAGAAGCCCCACAAAAAATCTTTTTAGACCAGAGTTTCTCATCCTTGGCTCTAGTAACAGTTGGGACTGGATAATTTTTTTGTGTAGGGGGCTCTTCTGTGCACCATGGGATGTTTAATACCCTCTCTGACCTCTATCCACCAGACTCTCTACCCACTAGGAGCAGCTTTCCAATTGTGACAACCAAAAACATCCTCGCACATCGTCAAACATCCCTTGAGAGGCTTCTAGATGAGAACCACTATATTAGAATAACAACATGTAGGGGCGCCTGGGTGGCTTAGTCGGTTAAGCATCTGACTTCAGCTCAGGTCACAATCTCGCGGTCTGTGAGTTCGAGCCCCGCGTCGGGCTCTGGGCTGATGGCCCAGAGCCTGGAGCCTGCTTCCGATTCTGTGTCTCCCTCTCTCTCTGCTCCTCCTCCGTTCATGCTCTGTCTCTCTCTCTGTCTCAAAAATAAATAAACGTTAGGGGGCGCCTGGGTGGCGCAGTTGGTTAAGCGTCCGACTTCAGCCAGGTCACGATCTCGCGGTCCGTGAGTTCGAGCCCCGCGTCGGGCTCTGGGCTGATGGCTCAGAGCCTGGAGCCTGTTTCCGATTCTGTGTCTCCCTCTCTCTCTCTGCCCCTCCCCCGTTCATGCTCTGTCTCTCTCTGTCCCAAAAATAAATAAACGTTGAAAAAAAAAAATTTAAAAAAAAAAAAATAAATAAATAAATAAACGTTAAAAAAATTTTTTTTAATAAAAAATAAAAAAAATTAAAAAAAAAAGAATAACAACATGTGACTTTCAGGGACAACAAACAATCCAATCCAGTAATTTCCATGCCTCACTGTACATTTCAGGGGCAGGTTTTGTTTTTGTTTCTTTTTTTTTTAATTTCTCCAAATACAGATTCAGGGGCACAATCCCCAACCTACAGAACTAATCTCTCCAGGGGATAGGGCCTCAGAATCAGTATAGACACAGCTTTCCGACTGCACACTCTAATTTCTAACCTACTTCTCCAACCCCCACTCTTCCCGTTGCCCCTCCACAATGTTGCTGTACCTATACTATTATTTGTCATGTTTCCTTCAATTGGCCCACTTCTTCTACTTAAATACTGCTTCTAGAAAAGGGAAGCTCTTTTATCAGTTCTTATCACAAAAGTGTAGGAACCATTTGGGCATCCTGTGAACATGTGTGTAGCCCAGGGTGGGGTCTGATTCACGTTTCCAGTGAGCCCCCAGGAATGCTGCTGACTTACGGACTTCCAGAAATGAAAATCACTTCCAGAAATGGAAACTCACCTTGTCGAATGTAGAAGATAGCTATAAAAAGCAAGGACAAAACCAAGTTAAATTGCAAGGAGATGTCACTGCCTGCCAAAGCTCTGAGTCTGAGGACTGTCCCCTCTGGTACTAAAAGGGGACATTATCAAGAACTGAAGAGGTGTTAGAGACATATGAGTGTCCCGACGCCATTTCCTCCTTCGTACCCCCCAGAAGAACTGAAAGCAAATGAAACTTTCTCATTATATTATTTAATGTTATTCAATGCCAGGTGTGCGTCCCATCAAAAATTACACCAAATGTCTTTTTAAAATATCTTGAGACCCCTCATACTTTGAGAAATGCTGATCTACTCCGGTTCTCTCCATTAAAGGGCTACGACTACAGAGGCATCGCTGCCCATTGCCCAATGAGGAGATGATAAAAACTGGGACCAGCTCTGAGGTCTCCTGTCACTCCAAGACCAGAATGAGTGTCGCCTCCTTCACCCTGAGGCTCCCCACCCCGTCAATACCATCTGCATTTCCAGCCAATTTCAGCAGGGCCGGGTCCCCTCTGGCTGGGAAGTCATTACCATCTGGACTGCCCTGCAGAATCCCAGTCCTCTCCAAGTGGTGGCCTGGTCACAGATTCTGCTGGAGGGAAGAAGCCAATTTTGAGATGACAATCATTTGGCCAGGGAGGTGCGAACAGTGGGAGGAGACATTAAAGGATTTTTAGCCCTCAACCTTTATGTCCCAAGCTAAATAAAGACAATTGCATATGATGGCTGGGATTGCAATTTCCTGCCGTTCAGACAGGAAGAACTCAAAGTTCCTGGAAAGAGGTATGTGGGTGTGGCTCATCAGACACTTTCCAAGAGTCTCTTTTCAATGCCCCATTGCATCTTTGTTCAAGACCTAGCTCCCCCACTTGCCACCTGTACATATGACCATGAAGCATAACTGAACCTCTCTGCGCCCTAATTTCATCACTGGGAAACTTACCTTAAAGAATAGGAGGATTAAATGGGGGTGATGTATACAAAGCACCTTCACACAGTAAATGTGCAGCTCATTAGCCCTTGTTGTGTTAGCTTCTCAACAGTCACTAGTGCCACAGTGAAAGAATGTTTACTCCCTTGAAACACAAAGAAGGAAATAAACTAATGTACATTAACTGTCCACTGTTGTTGTCAAGAGGGTTGCACTGAAATCTGATGGTGACACTACTAACACAGATGACCAAGGTAGGGGAGGTGCCTGCCCCCATCCACCTGGTCTCTTGGCTGGAGGTCCAGCACCTTCAGCATCTTTGCTGGGACACTCTTTTCTAACTTTCCTGCAGTTCAGAACTGGCCCCTGAGCCTATTTCTGAAATGGCACCTGTTTTTTTACCCTCTCCGTTGGTGTTCTTCCTTCTCATAATAAGCAGCAGCCTTGCAGTTGTTCCCAGAAGCTGGAGGCTGTTTCCAGGGCCAAAGGTGAGCTTACAGTCACCTGGTCGCTATGGAAACCAAAGCATTGTCATGCTCTCTCCAGAGTGACTTGGCAGAGCCTGGAGTATGTCTCTCCATTTCAAACTAATCTCCCCACACATGTTTCCCTGGAGGAGAATTACCACGGATCACAGGGACAGGGCTCTCACACTGACCACCGAGGGCAGGGAGGGGTCTCTGTGGAAGCATTTGCATGGTGAGCTGGCCTGTAAAAACTCACAGATGCCTCCAGATTTCTCCTGAGTTACAGTCTTTCTCCAGAGTCACGAGGGCATGCAGAGGGATCAGTGAGGAACAAGCAACAACCATTTTCCAAAGTCCCCAGAGATTTCAGAAGGTGTAATAACATGGGTTTGGCCCCCGTAACACAGTCTAATTGAGCGTGTCCCAGGCATCAGTCTGCAAGACTATTTCATGAGATACTGGTTGCCATTAGGATTCCTACACTGTGACACTAGATATTCTGATGCAGAAGTCTGAGGTGCCCACACGAGTCTCAGTTCCTGACCATCCCCTCCCTGGGTGATCCTGATAGAGGTGATCACAGGGTTGCACTTTGAGAAGCACAGGTGGAGGAGGAAGAGAAGAATCTGAACTCCCACAGTCCTGAGTTCTGGCCCCATTCTACATCTGTTTGCTTTATTGTCTTGGCCAAGACACCAGTGGCCTTAATAAGAGAAATGGATCACATTCAAATTCCCCAGTGATATTCTGTGGGGCTTCACTCCCCTTACTCTTTTTTTTTTTTTAATTTTTTTTTCAACGTTTATTTATTTTTGGGACAGAGAGAGACAGAGCATGAACGGGGGAGGGGCAGAGAGAGAGGGAGACACAGAATCGGAAACAGGCTCCAGGCTCTGAGCCATCAGCCCAGAGCCCGACGCGGGGCTCGAACTTACGGACCGCGAGATCATGACCTGGCTGAAGTCGGACGCTTAACCGACTGCGCCACCCAGGCGCCCCCTTTTTTTTTTTTTTTTTTTTTTTTTTTAGGGAAGATTCATGCTCAGTGCAGAGCCCAATGTGAGGCGTGAACTCACAACCCTGAGATCAAGATCTGAAATGAGATCGAGCCAGATACTTAATGGACTGAGCCACCCAGGTGCCCCTCACTCCCCCCACTCCTAAAAAGGGGGTTTTAAAGCCAAATAGTTTGGGAAGCAATATTTGCTCTATCCCTCTCTAGGACACACATAAATTGCTTCAGCATATTAAAGACTGATAAGTCCTACAGTAAGGAAGCCTATGTGATTTTTTTTCAAGCCAATGTTTTCCTAGTTAGTGCCCATAAAACTCTTTATTTTTTTCCTTTACGCTACTTGTTAACAACAGGCTCTTGGGTTACCTCATTTGGTGAATGTTGGACTGGAAAATAATGACAAATATTAATAGTTATTTTTGAATAAGTTACTACTATGTGTCAAGCATTTGACATATATCATCATCTTATTGATTCATACAACTGCCCTCCCCAAAGCAGTACCACTCCCAAACTGTAGAACCTGGAGCCTAACCTGAGTGTTGTGACATTGACCTTAAATTATGCTAGGAGCTGCTCACACATTGGCAGGGAGCAGCGAGAGTGGCCTTTGGGCTTCTACTATGGAACAGATCACAGATAAAGCAGCCTTCCGGACTCAGAAAACTGGTTCAGAAAAACAACAACAACAACAAACTTAGCAGAGCATGTGGAAATAGATTGCAAAGGGGAAAATCTAGACTCTCAAGTTTCAAGTGCCAAGCTTGAAACTATACAACAAAAACCCAACTTTTGGAGTTATCAGCACACTAGGTTTTTTCCTTCCCCATCACATTAGCTTTTGAGTAATGCAGTGGCCAGGCACCCAGCTCCCTGATGTATTACATTAATGCATTATCAGAACCAGCTGTTGCTCTAATGATATGGAAGAAGGATGAAGGGCTTGGGTGATGTATTGCCCCAACGTACTGAGAAGGAGGAACAGAGCAGATCCCGTCCAGGATAGCAATGCAGTTAGGAAGTCGAGATTGATTTATCAGGGGCATCCCATGCTGGCATCAGGAAAGAGGAGTCGGCTAGGCTGTTGGAATTTATCAACATAATTATGTGCCATGATTTATTAAGTACTAAACAACAAAGGCATCAAAGGCACTTTTTTGTTGTTGTTTTGGCTTAACTTACTAAAAAAGGACAGACAAAACTTCTTTGTGTGTAGTTTTGGCTTTTACTTTTAAATGATAAAGTTCCTCTACACACACTTATGAGTGATGAAGTCTTTAAGTAAAGGAAAGACATGGGCCGAGGTGAACCCCCTTTAAACAGGTGAGTTTCTCTCTATGAAAGGAAATAAGCCCGTACCAAGTTACTCCTGATGCTCCACCCCTCCCTTTGCAGTTCCCAGCACATCAGGGACAACGGAAGTAGTTGAAACCTAAAAGGAATGTAGCTAGCACACCAGAGGTGTAAGAATGGCCATAGAGACGAAAATGATTGAGAGTTTCCTCTATTCCAGTCACTGGGCTAAAGTCTTTATACCCATACATCTCACTTTACCTGAGTTGTAACTCTGTGAGGTAGGTGCTACTATTAATCCTGTTTTATAAGTGAGGAAATTAGGTATTAGTGACGTTCAACTAATTTTACCTAAGGTTTCACAGTCAGCAGTGAAGCTGATGATTAAATTATAGGTCCATTATGACCTGGGGTCCATGCTATTCATTCATTCATTCATCTGTCCATCAACAAGTATTTACTGAGCCCTACTACGTGCAAGGTAGAGACACAGTGATGGTTCAGAATGGATAAGCCCTGTGTGCATGGAACGTAATTCTAGTGGAAAAGACAGATCCCTCATTCTTGGTACAAATGAAGGAAGACAGGAGGGTGGCAAGGGGCATATGCACAAAAATGCAAACTGTACTAAGTATAATAAGTTTTAAGGGAAATAATGCCTTAGAAAATAGCAAGTTGATGAACAGAGTTCAGGTAAGAGAGAGCTCATCTGTGATGTAACCCTTGCTGCTCTAAACCATCAGAGGCATATGAGGTTTTAATCAATATGTACATCTTAGAGTCCATCCAACATTTTCCCATGCTCCCCTTCTTTCATTTACCTGCCTAATATCTCTAAGAATGAGTCAAGTTCTCTCACCACACCTAAGCATAGGTAGTCACGTTTGCCAGTGTCATAAGGCAGAAAAGAATATTCTTAGGCTCATCACTTTACAGGGCACATTCAGTTGACTTCAATCTACTGCCATACAGCATGTGTATTTCCGGGCAGCTGATCTGTTCAAGACCCTGCCAGGCAGGTACGTGTTACCAATTTTTACTTTCTATACATATACAGTAACACTGGGAATGACAACTCATGCAAACCCTTGTTTATATCAGTGCAAGAGCCGGGGAAAGTATAGTTAGTGTTGCACAAGCTTCTGCAACCATTCCAAGCTGATCTTAAAGACAAGACCTGTTAGGATGTCCCTGGAACCACAGTGGAGGGGACGGCCATCTTGCCAGCCCAACCCAAGGGAAAGCCCCAAGCAGCGCGCCAGAACGAATTTAAGGTCAACCAATCACCGAGCGACAGCACCTGGCCCGAAAAAGGCCCACCCGGACCTAAACCCGGAACCACTGCAGCTTAAAAGCCCTACCCCACC
Organism: Felis catus; assembly: GCF_018350175.1. Taxonomy (NCBI): domain Eukaryota; kingdom Metazoa; phylum Chordata; class Mammalia; order Carnivora; family Felidae; genus Felis; species Felis catus. Next base: position 36,265,473 of record NC_058383.1, read on the forward strand.
ACACCCGGGGGGCGCGACTTCCCTGACTCCTCTCTCTCTCTCTCTCTCCCTGAGAGAGAGAGAACCTCGCCCGAGACCTTAGTTCCCAATAAAGCCTTTGACTGCTAAAAATTTTTTAGCTTATGACTCTTATCTTTACCCTGCCCTATGCCTGACCTTAACAAGACCCACCTCCTCTTCTAAATGGCTAGGAATGTGACAGAAAGCAGACCCTCCAGAGTAGAGAGGCTAAGAACAAGGGATAGCCCAGTGTTGGGAGGTCACTAGAGAACCAGTATAGAGTAAGTGGTCCTGAGCCAGCTGGGGGCCAAATGGTAAAGAGGACATCTTCCCATCTCCTAGTCAGCTATCCCTTGGTCCTGGGCCTAATTCCCTAAAGCCAGTTATTCTAGATGCCATATCTCATCCAGCTATCTTTCAACAGGGTTACTCTTCCCTAAAAGATTTTCCCTGAAGGCCAAAGTGCTTTCAATTTCCCAGAAGCAATCTCATTTTAAGAGGGAACTCCAGAACACTTGGGGGGACAATTGGCAGATTGTCAGGCAATGGATGGATAATGAAAGGCAGATTTCAAAATAGAGAAACCCATCCATACTGTTCAGGTCAAGCCCCATTGACAGTCAGCTAAATGTCTACTTTTAAGGCTGATTCTGGAATTTGTTTTCTATTTACGGCCTATGGAAATGCTATTTATTCTAAGAATCCACTTAGCAACTGTATTAGGGTTCTCCAGAGAAACAGAACCGATAGAATGCATATACTTAGAAAGAGGCTTATTTTAAGGAATTGGCTCATGCAATTATGGGGGCTGACAAGTCCCAAGATCTGCAGAGTCAGTCAGCAAGCTGGAGGCCCCAGAGAGCCACTGGTGTAAGTTCCAATCTGAGTCCAAAGGCCCGAGAACCAGAAGAACCAATGGTGTAGTTCTGGTCCAAAGGCCAGCAGCCTCAACACCCAGGAAGAGCCAATGTTTAAGTTTGAGTGCAAAGGCAGGCAAAAAGCCGGTGTCCCAGTTTGAAGGTAGGCAATAGGCATTCCTTCTTACTTGGGGAAAAGTCAATCTTTTTTACCACTCAGGCCTTCAACTGATTGGATGAGCACTGCCCACTGTAAAGACAGTAATTTGCTTTCTTCAGTTCACCTGTATAGATGTTAAACACACCCAAACACATTCTCATGGGAATACTCAGAATAATGCTTGCCTAATATCTGGGCACCCAGTGGCCCAGACAAGTTGACACATAAACTTAACCATCACAGAAACAGTAACAAAAGTAAGATAAATCTAAAACATAAATTCAAAATGGCGTAGAGTGCTTTCCAGATTACAGAGGTAGTTCATGTACTCTTTTAGACTCTGATTCAGGGTAGACAGCATTATCATTTTACTGTGAGGAGAACCCTGGCTTAAATAATTTTAATAAGTAACTTATCCAACGGCTCCAAAGCAGTACCATCAGAGTCTAACTTCAGACGCTACTCTAGTTCCTTGCTTTCCTTAAACACAAAGATTCTACATCTTAATACACTGAACACCCCAGAGTGGCAGATAATTTGACACCAGAACAAAAAGACTGGGTCACATTTTTCATCCTTGAAACATCCTGACATCAAGGGTCCTCAAGCAAAACACGTCCTGCTCTCCACCCTCGTGCCTGGTCTGCAGGAACCCCAGAGCCTCCTTTTGCTGAAGTTAACTTTCCAGCAATTTCCCTGTCACATGATGAGGACTGCTAAGCGAGCCTTAACTGCCTGGGCTCACAACCCGTTCACAGATATGTCCAAAGGTCTGTATTCTGGCCATTTTGATTTAAATTCCTTAAGGAAAAGTATTTTGTCTGTCTGGTTCACTGCCTCCTCCCCAGAGCCAGCACTGTGCCTAGCAGTTTTAACCAATGGACATCGGGACAATGGAAGAGAGAAGACAAACACATAAAGGGGAAAGGCACAACATCATGCTGTCACCTCACACAGGAACCCTCCTTTGGTACTGACTCTTAGCAAGCCAGGATAAAGATGCCTCTTTGTGGACGAGATGGTTCAGAAAAAACATCTGGGTATAAAACTGAACTGGGTATGTGGCTTAGGGTACAGTGATAACACATGTTTGATAACAGTGACTGTACTCACATGTATGACCCAATCAATTCTAAGAAACAATGAAAAATGGATACACAGGAACATGAATACTAACTGCAGGCATATGTTGCTGGTGAAATGAAAATGTGGCTATGGAGTCATGGACATTAAGTTTTTGCTATCATTACTGTTATTTAAGTCAATGTAATAGGGTCCCTTCTCTAAACACAGGAAAGAGTTCTAGAACACAATAATTTTGTGTACATGATCCAGGTTCTAATCCTGCTTTAGGTCTTATTACAGGCTTGCAGGATCTAATTTGACTTGGTTGGTTCTATGCCTATGTTCCAAGAGACTATAGAGTTACTCAGGGACAAGGTCTCTATCTTATTTATACTTAAGCAACTCATTGGTCAAGGCTGGAATGTGATTAGTGTGCACAGGTTTCTGGATTAAAACCTAGAGAATGTTCATTATTTGTAGCAGCAATATACCCTAACAGTCAAAAGTGCAGTCTGCCTTGGTTTTAATCCCAGATGAATGGCCACACACAAGCCATTTATCCTTTAGAGTTTCAGATTCCCCATCAGTAACACACAGTTGGGGTGCCTGGGTGACTCAGTCACTTAAGTGACCAACTTCGGCCCAAGTCATGATCTCATAGCTAGTGAGTCTGACCCCACGTCTGGCTCTGTGCTGACAGCTCAGGGCCTGGAGCCTGCTTTGGATTCTCTGTCTCCTCTCTCTGCCCCTCCCAACTTGTGCTCCACCCTCTCAAAAAATAAAAACACTGAAAAAATTTTAAAACACATATAGTTAAAATTACTTAGAATTCTGGAAATATGGCATCATCAATAGCAGTTTAATTTCTGATTCTTCCAAAATCCTCACATTAAAAATAGAGTAATGAACTAATAAAAGTAAAAAATACAAGCTCTGTCACCTTGGATCAACCCCATTACCAACCCGCTATAGACAAGTAATTTGAGCAAAAACTTGCTGTGCTAAGCCATTTGGATTTGGGACTTGGTTGTTATAGTAGGATTACCTAACCTGCACTGACTGATGTGGGCATCCAAAATGTGCTTAAACATGCAGATCGTAAAAGACTTTTTAAAGCTGTGACGTATCTTTTCAAATGTGAACTCACATATATTACAACTAATGATAACGCAGTTGTAAATGAGTTAAATGTAATTCTTATTAACTTAACACTTTCTAAATTCATGACCAGAGTGAAGGCAATTGCTTTCCAAGCATCAGAAGAGCATATTGGGCTTGGATCCCTGGCTGGAGTCCCAAAGATAAGCTCTATCAGGTAACAATAATTTCTTTCTGTCAAGGGGACCTATCATTATCATTATCAATAAAATATCTCACTTCTCACATCTTAGGTTCTAGATTACTAAGAAGGGATTTGATACAATTGCTAATCTGGAGGTTGGGAACACTATCCACACGAATGACACTTTTATTATTATCAGTAATAATAACAACAGTCACCTTCTATTCTCTATTAGCCCCTGGTCTGAGCGCTTTATGTGAATGAACAACATATGTGCAGTGATGAATGAATAAAGGAATGAATGAACAGACGAATAAATGAATGAATGATGTCGGATTTGTAAAGGTTATTAAAGGAAACATGAGATCTAGACCCATAGAGACAAAGAGGTAAAAACATTCAAGTCAGAGGGAACAATGGTAGAAGAAAGAAGAAGAGGATATAAATGACACATAAAGAGAAATTGAATAGGCATTTTTGGCAGGAAATGGAATTTAAACTTAATCTTACAGATAAAGAGGATTCATGGAAAGCTTCAGATCAGGGGACTGGGATGACAAAGCATTGTTCAAAGAAAATTGTCCTAATAGCAGGACAGGATAAAAATTAGAACAGAGAAAAGACTGGCACCAGGGAAATGAGTTAGGAAACTACTGCCATCAGCCTTGATGGGATGTGGGCCCTGCAAAAGATTTAGATATAAAGAATGGCTATAACTAAGTTTTAGCCCATGATATATGAGTGGAAATATGATGTGGGACCCCAGGGAAGTCTTATAAAAAGGAGGAGGCCCATCCTTCTTTGACACTTCATTTGTCTTACTGCCTGGAATACAGAAGTGATGGCTGGATCTCCAAAGGTGACTTTGTACCATCAGGAGTATAGCCACACACAAGAGATTTTGAAGCAGAGAGCTGGGTCCCCAATACATTCACGGAGCCACCATACTAACCAAAGACTGCCTCTGGATCTCTTTTGCATCAAAGAAAGATAAATGACCACCTTATTTAAGTTACTTTTATTTGGACTTCCTATTGGATGCAACTAAAGCTAATCCGACATAATAGCAAAGGTTAGGAAACAACAGAAGACCTAACAAACCAAAAAATGTAATTTGATATAGGAGTTAAGTATTTGTGTCCTGCCACCTGAGTTTAGATTCTGCCTCTGCTGCTCAGTAACTTTGGAAGCCTATGCAAGCACCTCAGTTTCAACAAAGGTTAAATGTGGAATAATAATAAACAGTAACCACCAATTGGATTCTTGAGATGATTAAATGTAACACCTAATGTAAAATGCTCAGCATACTTTCTGAAACAAGTTTTAAGAGATGCTAAATAAAATAAATGTAATGTGCCCAAAAAGAAAAATCCCAAAATTCTTAAGGAGAGGGTATGAGTAAGAATGAATGAACACTTTTGCCAGAAGGTTGGGAAAATTAGAAAAGCTTTCTGGAAAACACATTTCTCAACCTTCCTTGCCCCCCTTTCAGGACCACCCTGGGGCTGTGAATGTGAAAAACACAAAGAAAGTGGCTTTCTCGCTTTCTCCGCCCTCCTGGCTTCTGGCCACCTGGGGATGGGGCTTCTGACCACAATTCCAGTTTCACATCCTGTTTAATGGGCTTATGGGCAACACTTTATCAACAGTCTATCAACACCATTGATCTTCATGTTCCAGGAAATGCTGCTCTGTTGGGAAGAAGAGGCTCTTGGCTTCGTTTCTGCATAAAAGGGTCTGATTATATCAAAGGGATGTTCGGCTTTTCAACATGTTGGGGTTAATAAACAGTGACAGGGTAGTGGAGGAGGTGGGGCTGGAGGTCTATGAGATTGAAAACTCTTTCAGGGAAACCAGGAAACTTCTCAACCCCCCCAATACTTCATGAGGAGCTAGAAGATTCTGAAAGATATAAGTGCTCTATATGAAAGGCATGAATCTTTGATTAACTCTAAAAAAAGGCAAGGGGAAAAATGGGGGTGGAAATGCACATAGTTTAATTGCAAATATAGTTACAGCTATATGTGGGGAATATATTTGAAGATGACATCATCATAGCTCCATATTTGCTAAGTTTTGATGTGGGGAAAAGGAGAATGGCATATGGAAGCATGGGCTGGTTGGTAGTAAGATGAAATAGGACAGATTAAATGATATTCTGCTACTCAGTGTCAACGTGTTTACTGAAAAATGAGTGGCGGTAAGAATTAAGTGAAATAATATAGATACAAGGGCTTAGTAGCCCATGGGTCTCTCTCATTCTAAAACACCTGCGGGTAGCCTGATGCAGAGAGACAGGAGAGAAAGCCAAGGACAGTTTCTTTAGGACCTGCAAGCATCTTTGAGTGAACTTTGCCATTCCTTACATATCCTTAAAGCTCAATCCAGTCTCAATTGTGTTTTTATGCTTTAGGTTTACAGTGTGGTTTCCCCCCTTCATTGTAAGTTTAAATAAAGAAACTCTGTTTTGGATTTTTGAAAATTTTTCCTGTTTTCTCCTTCCCTACCCCCAAAACAAAGAATGTTCCTCTTGGAAAACATCCCTGTAATTTTATCTCAACAAGGATGGCTGCTAGAGAAATGGAATGTGGTGTTGCTATGGATTTAATGTTTGTATCCCACCACTGCCCAAAATTCATGTTGAAGCCCTAACCCCCAAAGTGATGATATTTGGAAATGGAGCTCCTGAGAGGTAACTAGGGTTACATAAGGTCATGAGGATAGGCCAGAAGTATAAACACCAGTCTGGCTCGGCAGGCTTGAGACCTACAAAGAGCCAATTTTTCAGTTCAAGTTCAAAGGTACGAAAAGACTGATGTCTCAGTGCAAACAGGAGCCCCCACTTAGGCTGTTTGTTCTATATAGGCTGATTGGGCAAGGCCCACCCACATTAGGGCCCACTCATAAATATTTAACTCAGTCTACCAATTCAAATGCTAATGTCATCTAAAAACACCCTCCCATAATGTTTGACCTAATGTCTGAGTCCCCCATGGCCCAGCCAAGCTGACAAAATTAACCATCACAATACCCACAGAGTGACTCATAAATTTATTTTAACAGCATTTACCATATGACAGGTGTTCAATAAATCTTAGCTATTGATATTTTTATCATCATTATTATTCTCAAAAGTCTCTTTCTTATTTCCTCCCTAGTTCCCAGGATAGAAATGTCTGAGAAAATACAGTTAGTTTCAGGTACCCCAAAAAAGGCTGGTGTTCTCGGGTTGCTGCTTCATCAAGAATTAGTTCCTTCTTCAAGAACCCCCTGGCCAATGGGACCATTTGTTTGGAAACAGCAACTTCCTCCCTAAAGTGTCAAGTTAGTCAGTTCCCCTACCTCCATCCTGAGAATGCCCTAGTCTTCCACAACTTGCTGGAAATCTAGGCTAAGAAGTGAAGAGACTACAGGAGGTGAAGGAGGAAGCATTTTAAAACTCGGCGACTAGTTCAACTGAGCTCTGGGGTTGCAGAGATTAAATGATGGCTCGTCGCATATACAATCAGGGGCTTGCCGAGAGTTCAGGGGTATTACTGACGGCTCTGCTAACTTGTGAGTCCTCATTATGTTTCTTCAAGCTGAAAAACTCTGCTTAGAACCAGGAAAACAATGCCCTTTCTAGCCTGGCCCCTTTGAAGGTCATAAATCACTTTAATTAAGAACAGCTTTAATAACGGAGGACTCAAGATGCCATACAAGGGTTCTGCAAGCATCTATGAAATTAGGATGAAAAAACTCCCTGTTTTGTACCTTCCCCAAGATCATTTTCTGCTGGGTTAAATGCTTCTTTCCCAGCAGTGTCCAATGACAGTGCTCAACCAGGAACAGTGATACCACCTGCTCAAAACATCTCGCTCCCGCCCCCTCCTGGCCAGAGTTGGAGCAGAAAGAGGATGCTCTGAGGGGCCTGTGGCAACTCTCCTGATGTGAGTTTAGCCCAAAGAGCGGGGGGGGGGGGGCCTGTTCCAAGCCCAGGAAGCCCCTTCCTTCCACGAGACAATGGCCAACCAAGTGTGGTGAAGAATTTGTCAAGCTGAAGTATTAAATTAAAACTGAAGTATATACACAAGAGTAGCATTTCTCCACCTCAGTGCTACTGACACTGGGACTGAGCAATCCTTTGTTGTGGGAGTCTGCCCTGTGCACTTTAGGATATTGGCAGCTTCCTGGCCTCCACCTACTTGATGGCAGTAGCATTTGCTACTCTAGTTGTGACAGGGAAAGATGTACCCAGACATTGCCAACCATGCCCTGGGTGTAATGCTGCCAGATGCAGCAAATAAAAATAAAGTCTGCCCAGTTTAAAGTTGAATTTCAGATAAACAACAAATCCTTTTCAATGTATGCATTCCCATGCAATCTTTAGGACACACTTATACAGAAAAAAATTATCATCTGAAAATCAACTTTTACTGGGCATCCTGTGTCTTATTTGGTAACCCTATCTGAGGAGCAAAACTACTCCCCAGCTGAGAAACACTGCCCCAGGCACTTGGCCTTAACTGCATATTACAATCACCCGATAAGCTTTTAAACTACACCTATCCTGGACCAATTAAACCAGAATCTATGGGGCCAGGGCCGGGCCATGGATAATTACACATTTTTTTTTTAGTCACCCCAGGAGATGCTACTATGCAGCCAGGTTGAGAACTGGTGGCACTGTATTTCCAAAAAAAAATTCCCTGATGATTATATTAATATCTGAAGTACTTGTAAAAAGAAACCGAAACCAATAAGCAAAACATCCCCGGTCCCCAATGCAGAAACAAATTCTCTGGGGCCAAGGCCTGCTCACCCTACAGTTTTCCTACAGGTTTTGGATTATTCTGTCAGGAAAGTATGGGAAGTCATGCCCTGGAGAAACTCTCACATGTGCACAGGACTCTCCTACTACTGATATGAATAATAGGAAAGCCCCAAATGTCCATTTGTGGAAGAAGGGAGAAATAAATTGCGGGAGAGTCACACAACAGAATATCATGTAGCTCTGAGAGTGAATAACTTACAGGTGCCTGGATTAACACCAATACTTATAAGGAACCTAATGTTACCTGGAATAAAAACCAAAAAAGATCCTTTTTTTTTTTTTTTTGTAAAACTCGAAAACAAGCAGGTCCTAACAGTATTTTCCCCATATCTTTAAAGATACATAAATGTGTACTAAGCCTATACAATGGGAAGGATAAAATCAAAATCCAGAGTAGTGGTTCTGTTTCTCCAGAGAACCTTGACTAATACACCAGGGGATGCTGATGGGGCTGGTTGATGGCCACACTCTGGGAAGCAGTATTATTCAAAATAGCTGACTTCGGCTCTTCTAAAATGTCAGTGTTGTAACAGACCAACAACAAAAAAATAAGTGCACCCTTCTAATTCAAAAGGAGACTGAAGACACATGATGACCAAATGCAATGTGTGAATCTTTGATTGGATCCTGCGTCTTAAAAAAAAATCATGCATAGCTGCAAAGAATGTCTATGGGACAACTGAGGGAATCTGGATAACATAAGCTATGTACTAGATTATATCATTGTATTGATGTCACCTCTCTTAGGTTGATAACAATATCCTGGTTATGTGGGAGACTGCCCCTGTTCTTAGAACATAAAAACTCAAGTATTTGAATGACATGTTGCTCATGATGTCTACAATTACTTTCAAGTAGTTTATACAAAGAAAAATAACGTGTGTATACGGCACACTTAGACATACACACATAGAAAGAGATTGATGCTGAGAAAGAGAAAATGTCAAACAAAATAATAAGCAATCACTGAAATGCTTGTTACATATGACTTCCTATTAGGTGCTGGGTGTAACTGCATAAAACAGCACTGTCCCTGCTCTAATGATCTGATTTTCCAGGGTGTGTCCGTCTGCTAGGGCTTCTGTAACAGATTATCACAAACCAGGAGGCTTCAAACAGCAGAAATGATTCTCTCACAGTTCTGGAGGCTCTAAGTCCAGAATCAAAGTGTCTACAGGGTTGGTTCCTTCTGGAGGCTCTGAGAGAGAACTGAGTCCGTACCTCTTCCTTGCTTCTGGGAGCTGCTGGTGGTCCTTGGTACTCCTTGGTCTGTAGACCTATTACTCCAGTCTCTGCCTCTGTGGTCATGTGGCTTTCTTCCCTGCGTGTCTCTGTTTCCAAATGCCCCTCTTCTTATAATGACACAGGTCACTGGATTAGGGCCCACCTTAATCTAGTCTGACCTCATTATTGCCTAACTAATTACATCTGCAAAGACTCCATTTCCAAATAAGGTCAAGTTCTGAGGTTTTAGGGGGAGTTATCTAGGAAACAAATTTCCCTTGCTCCTGGACCAAAGACCCGAGGAAGAAGGTGGTCAGGGGCCTAGAAGCACATGTTTCCTACAAAATCCCTGGGCCCCTTGTCTCCTTGAAGTCAGAGAAGTCAGCGTCCAGTGCAGGGCCAGACATGGTACATGCCAGTGGCACCGAAGCCTTCCTGAGAGCTAAAACTCAGCCATCCCAGTGTCGTAGGCTCAATGTATTGCAAGAGCTGACTCCTTCCTGTCCTGTGTGACAAAGCCTGCTTCCTGACAGCACATCATGCAGAGTGGTGCCACTGCTCCCTTCCTACTGCGCATCCTTCCTTGCAAAACTCACCTACCACCCCCCACCCATCACCCTTCTATACCAGTCCTCTCTTAGCAGCAGTGGTTCTCACTCAAGAGTCTCAGCCATGAAAATGTATGAACATATGTCCTCAGCTTCACGGTCAAAAGGGAATCCAATCAGGAATCTGGCGATGCAATTGCAAATTAAAAATTCATACCATAATGAGCAGAGCCATTCAAACTAATAATTACATAAACTCCTGTTACGGGTGGCATGGTAATTACAACAGGTACTTTTAGCAAATTTAAAAAGCATCTTAGGCTTCCATTTCCTTCATGAAGAATGCAATAAGCAGGTGCATCCCTGCACTGCCAGGTGGAGGAATCCCCTTAGAAGCTGAGAGAGTAAAACGAACACAGAGATCCCAATTCCCATTATCCCAGGATGGTAGGAAATTCACCACAAAGAAGAAAGACTGTGAGAGCAACAATAAAAACATCTGAAACCGTGACTATGGCGCATGTTTGTCAGGTGGGAGATCCAGCTGAGAGTTATGTGACGGCCGTTTCCTCCTCTTTACCCACTGTGCTCTGCCCCTGCTGCCTCCCTTCTGCTTCCAGAACACCCACACGCATTCCTGCTCCTGGCACTTCGGGCTTGCTGTTTCTCCCACCTGGAACGCATGGCCCTCACAACTTCCTCAGCTCAGGGGCTGGCTTCTCAGACAGGCTCTCCAACCTTCTGCATCAGGTACCATCATCGCACGCTGTTTAACTGTCTCTTAGTACGCTCTTACCATACCTGATTTCTTAAAACCACATTCACAGCCTGCCTCCCACACTAGAATGCAAGTTCCATGAGAGCAGAGACCTTGGCTGAGCTTTCATGGCTCAGTCCCTAGGCCCACTAGTGCATTTGGCACTCAGTCGGCATTCAATAAATGTCCGAGAGTGAATAAAAAATATGAATGAAGGAGTAAATCAATGAATACATGCTCATATCCATTGTTCTATTTAAGCCTTGAACAATCCTGTGAAGAAGGTACTATTATTATCTCCCTTTTAGACATAAGAAAACAGATTTAGAGACTCGTGGGCATTTGCCAGAGGCACTAGGTCTGATGTGACAGAGCCTGGCCCTCCAGGTTGGGTCTTCTGTGTGCACTGCGTCTTGCCAGAATGTGAGGGCTGTGCCATCTGCAAAGTCAAGAAAAAAGGGACCAGAGAGTCGCTAAAAAAGTTGATTAAATAGAACATGGACTCCCCCTCACTCTACAAGCAAACAAAACAGGTCCCTTCCTGTCCAGCCCCAGTGGGGACTCCAGTGTGCATAGTCTACTCTCTTACACTAGGACTTAAAGGCAGGGTTATGGCATCTCCATCCCTCTCTCAGCCATGGCACAGGTGGCCTGTTTCACACACACCATCTGAGGGGCTCAGGGATATTTACTGAGAGACTACACTTCACAGGAACTAGTGAATGAGAATGCCCAGACAGGTTGGAGCCAGGATGGGAATTCTGGAACCTCAATGGATAGCCCACTAAACCCATCAAGATCCAGGGAAGCTGAAGTTGTGGGTGCTGAGTGGCAGAGGATTGAATGATCTGATCCTGGCTCTGCCCCTGACTTTGTGGCCCCAGGGACTAGTTTCTCCTCTATAAAGAAGGTGTCATAATCATACTCATTGTTTCAATTTTATGGTTATTCATTTTTGAAAGACACAGAGAGACAGAGCACAAGCAGGGGTGGGGTGGAGAGAGAGGGGGACACAGAATCTGAAACAGGCTCCAGGCTCTGAGCTGTCAGCACAGAGCCTGACTCGGGGCTCGAACCTGTGAACCGCGAAATTATGACCTGAGCCAAAGTCAGACACTCAACCGACTGAGCCACCCAGGTGCCCCTAATCATACCCATTTTAGAGAGTACTGAGGATTAGGATAAGTCATTAAGATAAAGGTTTCAACCCAAAGCCTGGTCCATGCTGAAAGTTCAAATATCATCATCAGCTCTGGGCAAAGCAAAGACCTTGACAATCATGGCCGATGCCCCAAAGGCAGCAGGATCTCATTCCTCAAAGCACATCTATCTCAAGTCCAGTTACTGACATCCTAACTTGCCCCTCATCCCCAGTGATGACAACCCACAATACAATATCTGGGCACCATACCTGATGAGATGAGACGGTCCTCATCTCTGCGGGCCAACAGCAAAGTCAGGAGCCTTGAAGGGGCCTTTTTATCTGAGTCACTTGCCTCCTGGCACATGGTCAGCCTACAAGCGATTCTGTAACAACTGGGTCAATACCCCTCCAGAAATGTCTCCTCCAGGATGGATGGCCTACCAGGGAGCACATGTGGCCTGTTCCCCAGCACTTAAACCCCCATTAAGCTGGACTCTCCTTCCAAAAGAATCTCAGGGAGGGAAGGATGTTATTCTCTCAAGGGCTTTCTGGAAGTCACAACGTTAGAGAAAGAAAGATGGATCTCCTCCTTGCCTCCTTCTGACTTTACAGGTGTCAGAACTGAGGCTTGGCTCACATAGATGCCAAGAGGTTGAATGGGGATTTGAATCCAATCTTACTGTATCCAAAGCCCTGCTTTCTCCATTGAGAAATGCAGCTCAAGACCATCAACATGCTTTTCCAGAGAAAAGATATTCTATCTTCAGATGTCCATCCACACCTACAACTGCCTGGGCTGGAGGTGGCTCTCCCAAAGCCACGCCCACCAAAACTGGTAGAATGACAAGAGCACAATCCAAGAAGGTATTGACATAACTGTGTGCTATGTTTACATGGATACTGCCTCTCCTCTCCCCCGAGCAGACTCCAAGCTTGTTCATAACCCCTGACAGCTACTGTACCAATGGCTATTCACTTATTCCTAATTATGGGTGGGTAAAATTAAACTTACACAGAGCAAAGAGTACAGCCTATGTGGGCTGCATTGTTATACACTCCTACTGCATCTAATTCTTTCCTTCAGACTCCCATCTCCTAATTGTTCACTCAGTGCTAGGATCACTTGATCAATAGTTGTCTTGTACACTGGGAGAAGCACTAAATCTTGTTCACTACTATGTCCATGTGTCTGGCATGGAGGGAACACTCAATACATATTGGTGGATGGCTGGGTGGGTAGATGGCTGGCTGGCCATCTGGCTGAAAGGAGTGAGCGAAGGGAGGGAGGGACAGACAGACAGATGAAAGGGCGGGGATGGAGGCGAGGGAGGGAGGGAGGGAAGGAAGGAAGGGAGGAAGGAAGGAAGGAAGGAAGGAAGGAAGGAAGGAAGGAAGGAAGGAAGGAAGGAAGGAAGGGATGGGCAAATAGACAGGTGAGTGGATGGATGTGAAATCTGGTGATCTATTGGGCCCCGTTCAGGCACAATTTGCAATTTTGTCTGGTACAGTGTTGCTGACAAATTCAGCTTTACTAGGTCATCCTCCTTGGAATCTTTCCCAGATTTCTGGGGATGCCTCATTAGTTCCATTTCACAGATAAATAAACCAAGATGCAGAGAAGAGCCTTAGCCAAGGTGACCCAGAGGGTTAGTAACAGATGAGCCAGACTCAAGGTCTCCTAGTCCTTTGTCCTGGTCTCTTCTTCCCTCTTCTCCTGGCACTGGGTGCCCTAAATTTCAGTTAATCCTGTGGCCAGATTGAGAAAATCCTTGTCTCACTTTCTCATGACATGGAAATATTTCCCGCTCTCTTTTCTCTCAGGCAAGTACCAGTTTCTGAGTTGTGGGTATGTGGATCCTAGAAGGGTCTGAAAGCCTTGGTGTTGACAGGTAGGTACACACCCATGATTCTCAAACTTCAATGTGCAAAAGAATCAACTGAGGAGTGCACTGTGGATTCCTGGGACATATCCACAGAAATGTATATGAGTAAGTTTGCAGTGGGGTCAGGGAAATGGCACTTTTAAATAATTACCCTGGATGATGCTAATGGAGGTGATCCATAGGCTATAGCTAGAAACACTAGTATGGGCATTTGAAGGTATTGATCTGGCCTGCTGAGAATGTATGTCTGGGCACTGAGGTCCAGGCCCCCTGGGGCAGTAAAATCTCTGATGAGAGGATAGGACAGGCTCAAGAACAGTGGTCAAGAATCTCCATGTTAAGCTTGTGGTCAGGCTAAGCCCCTTGGGTGGAGTTTGGCAGCCCCTCTGGAGCAGTCAAGCACCCCCCCCCCCCATGCCCCACCCTCAGCTGCCCGGGTAATAAAGGACGAGCATGTGAAGGGATACTGCCTATCCAAAGGAAAAACAGTAAAGATAGCAGTGACAGATGACAAGGGATCAGCCCTCTGTGCTCTTCCCAAGCCTGGCAGGTTCCTGGGCCCTCAGCTGGTCTAAGTTTCTTAAATAAGCTAGTGGACAGAAGGAGGAAACCCTGCCAATGACTGATTTCTGAATTTCCTCTACCCAGGAAGCTGAAGTTTCAGTGTCCAATTTAATTTAGAAAAAAAAAAATACCAAAATAATGCTGTTTCTTATTTTCCAGTATTGAGTAGAAACTCCATACCAGGACATTTCCTTATTTTTCTGGAGTAGATCCAGGCCTGAAAAGAGGATTCTCTGGAGTTTCCACACAAAAGGTCCCACTCACTTTTGTTTTGCATGAAGTGCAACATACTGGAGATCCAATGAGAAGCTATGAACTCCTGGCAAGTGTGTGGTTTTTAGTCTCTCTGGGCTTTAGTTTCCACCTGGGGTGTGGGAGAGGGGGCATGGGGACATGTGGAAAAGTTCCTGCCTAGTTCAATTAAAATAAGCAGGAGATCCTACTTCTGCAATTTCTAATTGAGCACATATTACGTGTTGAACTTCTTACTGGAAACAATTATGTGCAAAATAAACATAATTTCTGCTCTCGTGAGACCCTTAGTAAATATTTATTTCTTAACCCAAGGCCCTTTGACTTTCTTAAACTACACTATTATTCTGACTTTCTCCACACCACCAGGAAAGTCTTACTCAAATACCTTCTGTTTGTTTATGCTATTTTATAGAAGATGGCCGCATGCCAGGCCATGTCCAGGAGGCTTTGCATGCACGTAATTCTCAGAACAATCCATAGAGAGATAACTGCATTATTTCTCCTACTGGAAAGATGAGGAAATGGACCTGGAAGGTCGCTCAGGTAAGTGGCAGAACTGCGATTCACACCCACGCAGCCTGACTCCAAATCCAGACCCCTAGCCTCTTCAACTAACTGCCCCTTGTGAAAAGGCAGGCATGGGACCGCGGTCCTCCTGCCCTGATTCAAAGCCAAAACATTATACAGCTTAGCCTCCTGCCAAAGTCCTATGCTTGCCAGCCCTCCTGACTATGGCCCCAGCAAAGAGCTCATCTCTCCTTCCGTCCACTTGAATGATTTCATTTTCCCTCTGATTCCTGGCCTAGAAACTGCTCTACTGAAAAATGCTGACTTACCACCAGTGCTCCCACTATGGGGCAGGTACTTTAATTGCTTCCTGAAGGGGCCTTTTGGTGCTCTTCTGAGACCCTGGTTGGAATTTTTAAAGAATTATAATTTCTCAAAGCAATCCGTCATTAAAATCCCACAAACCTCACAGCCTCTCCCCACTGGTCTGGGCTCAGGCTGGCATCTCTCCATCGCTTCTCAGAGGTTGACTTTGGGAGGGTTCCTCTGATCCCTTGACCCTACATTTCCTCCTACCTGCCTCTGGGAGCTGTTACGAGGCTCAGGTGAGAAGGTGTATACCAAGTTCCTCAGGCATGCTTGGAAAACTGGGTCCTCAATATTAAGGTAAATGAAGACCAACACTGAATTTAACTGCAGTTCAAGAGGAGAAGTGACTTGACTAAGTTCTCACAAGTAAAGATGGTTTCTCGAAGGTTATTTGAATACATTCAGAAGTCCAATACTTTGTAACGCTTCCTCCATTATCATGCTTCCTGGGATCATGCCTTATGATCACAGGCAACTCTAATCAGTGTGGAAACTGGGGTGGGCAGGTGACACAGAAGAGGGAACACAAAGGAATTTAAATTTACTTAGCACTCACTGTGTTCTTGTCGCTTTGATTCAACAATCTGTTTAAGGAAAGGGAATCTGCCGCATTTCACAAATAAGGAAATTAAAGCTCAGAGAGGGTAAGTAACATGCTCATGGTCACACAGCAAGTAAGCTCTCAAGTCAGGATTCCACACATGTCGGCCCAACTGTGAAGCAATCCACCACAGAGCTAAGCTGGAACTATGCCCTCTGTCCATGTGCTTGGGGTATGGCGGGTGGCTTTATGAAGGAGTCTACTTAAGCATTCCAATTCCCTATGGCTCCATCACTCAGTGTGTGGTTTTAAAACACATTCACAAATACTTTGACATTCCTCCTTTCAAAAGGTCTTGAGTCTGTGCTGAACCCTCTTCTTGGTAACTGTGAGTAACAAAGTGATCTTTTTAGTGGCAATTGTCTTCTGATCTGTTGGCCTCACTAAACTTCAACCTTTCTATTAATACACCGTATTTTTACACACTTGGTGGGTCATGTACATACTACAGGCCTCAACGGCCTGATCTGGAAGAGAATCATGCTCTAGGTCAGTATTTCTTGACATCACTCCAGTCTTGGGATTCTTGCCATACTTTATGTATTTCGTTAAATGGACTCCCTTTTTTTAAAAACTAAAGAAATGGATTTTAAAAGGAAGCCTTACACAAGTGCAAAATCAATATCACTTGCCATAAATATTAGGTAGTGATAAAAATAAATACCACGGATAAAATAAATATAATGAGCTAGGTCCGGCTGTCTTTGCAAGGCTCTGTGCTTCGTAGTAATAAAGGGAAGTTAGTGAGCTCAGGAGAGGCGTGAAAGCCACATCTGTACCAATCTTAGCCTTTCTCTCCAACAAGGTAAGGCAGACTGAGGGAGAAAGGGGATGGGAACATATTCTTCAGTGTGACTTCCTATGTTCCGTGCATGCTATGTTGTTATTAAAAAAATAAATAAATAAAAAAAAACAACTACTTTACAGCTATCAGGTCTCTCAGACCTCATTATTGCAAACACTTGAAGCCATTCATCCTCTACTCCAAGTCTCCACATGGCATACAGGGCAGGAAGGTCCAGAGGGGAGTGATCAAAACCTAACTCCCTGTGCATGTTATAAAAACACAAAAATGTCTGCTAGACCTAAAACAGTAGCTTGGCCCCATTAGTGATTAGGCAATCTCTGGTTTTCTGTGTGACTGGACCTAAGTCGTCATTTCCCTCCCTGAACCTCAGTCTGCCCACCAGTGAAGTGCGGGGACCTGATCCTGACAGCCCCTCTTACCCTAGCGATCCCTCCCCAAAGGGGCAGAGGATCAGGCTGCATTTCAGAGCAGCCCTGCCTCCATTGCTCACATGTGTGTCCACACACGCACACACATGCTCCCCCACTGGCCTCCATTTGCCTCGGGGACACCAAACAGGAATTGCATTTAGTAATCAATTGACTCCCCTTGACTTGGTTTGGTGCCTTTTCTAAATAACAAGAGCGTGGCAACATCAGAACCTCGCGACAATCTTTATTAAGGAAGCTCCCGGCACCGTGCGGAGAAGACGCAGGCAGCATGTGCAAACGTGCTAAGGAAATTATTTCCATCAGCTCCAGCTATTTGAAAGCAATTGAAAAGTTTCCATTTGAAGAAAAAGTAATTTTCCTGATGTGAGTTTCGAGCTGTTTGTCTGCCCCCACCTAACGCTGCCACAGCTTGGCAGGCTCCACACTTCCTACATTTTATTAAACCACAGCTAAGTGGCGTCATGCTGTTAAAATATTGTGTCGCTTTTTAAAGTGATATCATTACCTAATAATTTTGAGAGCTTTATTTTTTTTTCTTCTTTGCCAAGAAGAGAAATGGACCAAATGGCTTGGCAACATCTCTGCATTATGGAGATGGGGAGTGCAGGGTGTGGGGGAATATGGCCCCGAAATGTGGAGAACGGAACTCCGGAGGTCAAAAGGAAGTGCATGTATGAATTCTTCCCCATCTCATGTTTCTGAAGAATTGGGAAAGATGTGAACTGCAGGTAAACATGGTCAAAGCAACATCGGACCCCAGAGGTGGATTTTCCATGGAGCTAATGGGGCCCTTGTACCTAATTTTAAAATCCTAATTCTGTCTCTTTGAGAGAGTGTGCTTGTTTTCTATTCCCGTCTAACAAATTATCACAAACTTGGGGGCTTAAAACAATACCACTTTATAGTTCACAGTTCTGCAGGGCGGAAGTCTGGCATGGTGTGGCTGGAGTCTCTGCTTACGGACTGCGAAGGCTGAAAGCAAGCTGTTGACCAGGCTGAGCTCCTATCTGGAGGCACGGGAGAAAAATTTGCTTCCAATCTCATTCTTGCTGCTCACACAATGCAGTTCCTTAAGGCTGTAGGACTGAAGCCCTATTTCCCTTCAGGCTGTCTGCTGGAGGTAGCTCTCAGTCCCCTCAGACTGAGGTAGTCCCCTCCTACCACATGGGCCCCTGCATCCTCACGGCGGTGACAGTGCATCAAATCCTTCTTGTTAAATCTGAGCTCCTCCTTTCCAATCAACTGGAGAAACTTCTCTGCTTTTAATGGACTAGTGATTAGGTCAGCCATATTATCTTCCTATCTTAAGGCCAGCAATCTAATCACAGCACTAAAATCCATCATATTCCCAGTCCCAAGGAATAGGCAGGTAGACATCACAGTACGTGACAGGGGTGAGAAATCTCTGTGGGCCATTTTAGAATTATGCCCAACACAAATAGGCACCAAATTGTATAATCTTCAGGCCCCACAAAACTTGGATCTCCCTCTGCCTGATCCCTTTGATCTTGAAAGCTGCCATTTGGACCATTTTAATGGCCTCAGATTGATCTTGGGTCTTTAATCTCTTTTTCAGACTCGACAGCTCACAAATTTAACATGCTCTCCCTCCCCATGGCCTACATAAGCAAGTCAAAATGGAGCTGGGCAAGCAAGGCTGCAGTGGCCACCTATGGTTTTTCTGGAAACCACTTTCCTTCTTTGTTAACAGCCCCCTGATTTCCTCTCCTGTGCAACTGTTCTCCCCTTACTCAAGCCTCTGTGGTTCAGACAAGGGTTCCATGTCCAGTTGTAATGAGGAGCAGGTAAGGCTTATTTCGTCAATTCAAAATGCCCTCTCTTCTCGGTGTCAGCGCTTGGTACCTGGATGGCTAAATGACCCACGCTGACCCAAGGCAGATTAGCAGAAGCTTCCAGAAAGGAGTGTTTTTTCTCTTTCCACTGAAGCTATAAGCGGTAAGGATGATGTACCTAGAGTTGAAGGGGTACAGAGATGGAGCCTACTAATGAAATCAGTTCGGAAGAGCAGCCTTGCGAGCGAAGGGAGAAGAGTCCTAATTATAGCATTTGAGCCTTTTGATTGTACTGAGCCTGCAGACAGACTACCCTAGAACAGAGTAACTTATTTCTCTTTTTATTTAATTCATTCACTCGTCTATCTATCCATCCATCCATCCCACCATCCATTCATTCTTCTTTCTTTTGTTAAAAAGAAAACCACAGGCCCAAAACGGCATCATTTATGCCAAGTCACCAAATCCGGGCTTGGTACCTAACCTAACCATACTTCCAACCTCTGCCAGAAATATGTCTTAACCATTCACTCAAGAACTTTCTGGTCAATCTGTCACACAGGCACTCTCTATCCTCCAAAGGAAGCTGAGGTAATCCACCTCTAAGACCCTTTTGTCCCCAGAGGAAGGTGACCTCCCCTGAAATAATCCCTTTTTTTCTGTTGATGACTTCCTTGTCCGGCCTTTAAAACCCTTTCCCCTTCTGTAGCTCTTTGGAGCTCTTCTCTACTTGCTCAGTGGTATGCTGCCTGATTCAGGAATCAATTAATAAAGACAATTAGATATTCACGTTTATTTAGGTGAGTTTTGTTTTTTAACAGGTTGAAGCTATTTGGTGGTGGGTTTCTGTCCCTGGCAAATAAAAGACTAACATGGATGCTCCTGTGGCCACCTTCTAGCCCACCCTCTCACCCTGCATCCCCACATGTGTGCCCTTCTCCTGCCCATTCTCCAGCCACACTGAAATGCAACTCATTCCTGGGAGGTCATCTCCACCCATGACACTGCCATTGCCTCTGCGCATCCTCGTGGTGCTCTGCTCAAACGGCACCCTGTGCTTCACGTCTTACCACCTTCTCCCACACTCATTAAAAGTTAATTCTTCCTTTTCTTGACTCTTCTACCTACCTATCTTCCAGTCTTACCCCCTTTGGTCTGTTCTTAGTCCTGTTCACACCCAATCCCAGTGTGGGGCACATAGTTATGTGTATGTTTGTGTGTGTGGCAGGACAGGGATATACCATCATTTCCATCTTAAGACAAAAGAAACAGGTTCATGCAGGTTAGGCCAGACCAATCTGAAACCAAAATCTATAATCTTAACCACTATAAAATATTTCACTTAATTGTCCTGTTACCATTAATACTGCTATTAACAGTAAGAAAAACTAAACATTATCACACACTGACACTTTGCCTTGCAATGTGGTACAAGGTAATTTAAATAGATTACCTCCTTTAATCTTCAAAACAATCTCCTAAGACAAACGCTAATGTGATGCTGTTTCACTGGCAAGGAAACTGAGTCCCAAAGAGGTTAAATAAGTATCCAAGGTCATGCAGGTGGAATTCTCTTTTCTGAAGCATTGCTCTTGAAGACTGCATTTGCAAAGCTTGAAGAGAGAGAGAAGAGAGAGAAAGAGAGAAAGAGAGAAAGAAGGAAAGAGAGAAAGAGGGAGGGAGGGAGGGAGGGAGGGAGGGAGAAAGGAAGGAAGGAAGGAAGGAAGGAAGGAAGGAAGGAAGGAAGGAAGGAAGGAAGGAAGGAAGGAAGGAAGGAAAGAAGGAAGGAACGAAGGTTGAATAAACTTGAATGTGGGTATAAACTTGAATGAAGCTGGAGAGACCTGTGCATTCAACCTCAGAGACCCCTTAAAATAATGGCAAGAGGGACTCCAAGGATGGGTGAAAATGCCCAGCAGGAAGCAATGCCCTCCACCAACTCCTTCCCAAGACAACACCCTGTCCCTGGGTCCAAATCTCCATTTTCAGTCACCCAAGCCCATCAGTCTGGACTGTGTGTTTAAACAGGATTTTCTTTTTTTCCATTTTTTTTTTTAATTGGAAGGAAGCTTTAAACACTTTGAAAGTGGCCTTGGGGACCAGCTCACAGCTTGCTCCGCATCTCCTCCTTTTGAGGCTAGCGTCCCTGCAGCCACATTGCAAGCTCTGTTTTCAATTACAAAAGCTTGTTTGAACATGAGCTGTCACAGAGGCTGTTCAAACAGGCTTTTGTAATTGAAAAGGAGGAAAAACAAAAGACTTCTAACCTTCCAAAGCCAGGGTGGGAAGGAGCTGGTCAGACAAGTGTGGGACCAAAATGGCGGTCTATAGCATGGGGATTGAGGCCAGCCAAGGAGGCAGCTGGGTTGTTTTGATTGGGCTGAACCACAATGGAATCAGGGCATGATAAAAAAAAAGTTAGAGGGCTGGAATCTGATAGCTGAGAAGTACATGAATGGATATGGAAAATTATAGGGATTCCCATCAGTGGTACTTAAGGAAAAGATTTTAGATCATTCGTAGGTGATCATTTATAGATGGCATAAACAAATTGCTACCTATGGTAAGAATTTTAGTTGTTATTTTTTAGATTTAATTTTATTTTTAAATTTAATTTTTTTCCCAATATTTTGGAATCCATCAAGCAAAAAGTCTCAGTTTGTTACATATAATATTTTAAATTCCTAAACACTTTCTTTTCTTCCCTTTTGACAAAGACAGGGCAAGCCACACACTTGCATATACATTATGAATCTGCACAGAATTTCGTAACACTGTTTTGTTTTCCTTGTGTTTCAAGAAAAATAACAGCTTCCAATTTAAGTACGTTTCAGTTAAGTCAATTTTAAAATATTACATGAATAATAGAGCTAGTGTATGAAAATACAGCTTAACATCATGGTGGTATACGGATACTGTAAAAATAAATGAAGACGTTGAGGAAAATCAAATTTGGGGACATGGGTTTGGTGGCTAAGAGTTTGGATTATGGAGTGACTGCATATATTGACATCCCAACTTACCGCCTACTAGCTCGCCTAAATTGTATAAACCACCTCTGCAAGATGGGACTAATAAAAATATCTAACTTAAGAGGCTGCTCTGAGGATTTATAAAACAAGCAATCACTCCATAACTGTTTTCATATTATTGTTGTTAAAAATAAGACTACCATTTAGCTTGAGTTTCTCAAACTTGAAGAACCCATAGACTCCTTTCAGAGAAAAAAACCACTGTCAGTAATCTACAACATGGATGAAAATTTTTGCAGACCTCAAAAGATCTGATTTGTATACTGTGGGTACAGCCATTACAAAAATAAAAAGAGTGAGGTTTAAGTGATTCACCCAAGGTCACAGTCACACGACTAGTGCCAGAATCAGAGGTGCAGTAGAATCCCCCATTCTTTTTTACAGGGGTTACGGACATTTTGGAAGGGGATAATTATTGTGTGGGTCATTTTTGCTCTTCCTAATATTTTTAGCATCCCTATACCCTTCTCCCCCTACACTTAATTCCAAAAGCACCCCTAGTCCATGTAAAACCCCCAAATTTCACCACACATTTCCAAAGACAACCTGGGGAGGTGGCCCCTTGCCCTGGTTAAAAACCTCAGGCTTCCTCCACTATACTGGCCATGAGCATTTTAGAGATAAGATTTCTAGTGCAAGGTGTGGTGTTGGTAAGCAGCGGCAGTAGAGTTCACAAACCTCGTCCTGCACAAGTGTCATATGATTAACTGTATGTACATGAAATGTCAAGTTTGGAAAGGGTACGCTGTTCTCACATTCTCGCCTTCTCCTTTCACTAGGAAGGAGAACACTGTATGGCTTGGAAAGACCTGATATCTCATCAGAGTTTAATTTTGTTCTGTTAGTCCAATTCCCAGCTCATTAAGTTAGAATACCACCCCAAGTGAGCAGGGCACCCAGTTTCACAGCCCTGCTCCCCAGGTGAGCAGAACAACAGGTGGGAAGGTAGAGAAGGCCTGATGCATATTCTATGAATGACCTAAGGAAAGAGGAGTTTGGCTCACTAGATTCAGAATTTTAATTTGTGAGAGTGAACCCTGCCTGAGTTGAGATGAGGCAGCAGAGACAGCTGTGTGGAGGTCTGTGCTGATGCACGACCACAGAAGGCCCTAAGGCTCGCCTTTCAGGGAAAAGGGTGGAGCAGACCTGAGAGACTGAGAAGGAAACCTGCTGCTCACATGCTTGCCCTTCTCTCTCTCTCTCTCCCTCCCTCCCTCCCTCCCTCCCTCCCTCCCTCTCTCTCTCTCCACACACACACAAAACATAAAATTAACCATTTTAAAGCATGGAATTCATTAGCATTTAGTACATTTAAGCCTTGAACATTTTCATCACCCAGAAAGGAAAACCCATACCCATCAGCAGTCACTCCCCACTGCCCCTCCCCACCTCAGGCAACTACTAATCTACATTCTGTGTCCATAGATTTCCTTATTCTGGAAATGGAATCATATAACATGTGATCTTTTGGGTCTGGTTTCTTTCACTTAGCATCACGTTCTCAAGGTTCATCCATGTTGTAGCATGAATCAGAGCTTTGTGCCATTTTATGGCTGAACAATATTCTCCTGAGAGCCCACAATTCTGTTTATCCACTCATTACCTGAGCTGTTTCCATCTTGTAAACACTGCTGTTGTGAGCATTAGTGTGCAGGTGGTAGGCACTATGGGGGTAACCCTTAACTCATAGAGGTTTGCCTGCCATGGTGGGGGGTGGGGTCTGACGGCTGGTACTCAGGAGACGCAAGTTTTCAAGGAGACAGGAAAACAGCAGGACGGTGTGGAAGACCAGCTTCAGTGGGAGTCTGTGCTGATGGGCATCAGGTGACAGGAGAGCCCCAGACTTATGGCTGAAAGAATACATGAGAAGAAAGAAAAGGTCCCTGGCACCAACATGGATACCTTGTGATTTTGCCTAAAGAAAGCTCTCATCTTTACCGCGTTCCTAGTATCTGCAAAGGAGAACCTTCCAGCCAGACACTGGCCCTGCCCCCAATCCCTGGGACTCACAGAATCATTACAGTCCTGGAGAAGGAGGACAGTATCTCCAGTCATAAGCTCCTGGTAAAAAAAACCATTAAGACAGACTCACACAGTCAGGATGTTCCTAGGATGGTGGGAACACCAGGGAGGTCTCAGAGGGTCCCTATGGGAAATATAGGAGGTCATGGTGATTAAGAACTGACTCTGGGGACAGAGGATCTGGGTCTGAATTCACAGTCATCCTCTTCAGGCGGGACATTAGGGCAGATGCTCTCATCCCATGCACACCCCTCCCCCTCCAGGCCTTTGCCTGAGCTGGGACGATACAGAAGGTTCCTGTTACAATTTGGCTGTTCAGAGCCTCCTTCTGACTCGGTGGGGTCCCTCCCAGCCTTGTTCTGAGGGCTGCCAAAAGTCCCCCGTGAGCCACACTGGAGGCTCTCAGACCAGTTTAGTAACTTATAGAAGGGGAAGTTCAGAAAGAAAGGCCCTCCTCCTACACAGCCATAGAATTCTTCCTTTTGTTAATTTAGAGTTTATTATTTTTCTTATTTAAATTGTAAATTACCCTTCCCTGGAAGTCTCCCCTAAACTGGCCCATTACCACGACCTTAGCAGCCATTTCCCCCAGCCTGGTTATAGATTTTCTGATGGCTTACATGCATCACTGGGTGCAGAGTGAAATTATCAGCTGCTCCAGCAAGCCTAGAGAGGTTAATGTGGAAGCCGGCCCAGGCCTCACAAGGAGCCCTCTGGGAAGAGGGAAGGGGAGAATCCTGGCCAAGGCTGCCTCTGTCCCTGCTCCCCAGCTAGAGCTAGGAAAGAATGAAGAGCCAATCTCTTCCACTCAGCTCGGGAGCCCATCCAGGAAGGGAGGCAACATGCCTGTGTCTGCCAAGCCCAGTGGTTGCAATCTTTCAAAGGCTTGAATATTTTACACTTCCTTCTGTGGCTGGGCTCACATGCAGAATGGAGTGCCATCGCCCCTGAATTCCAAATTTACTTTAAGTAATTAAACTCATTTATTTCCATCTGAATACACTATGGGGTTGGAGGAGTTTATGGAAATCTGGGTAGAGAGAATGAATAGATAAATAAATTACATGGGGGTGGGTGGTTACTGATGGAGATGGGGGGGAACGACCTAAGCCAGCAGTAGCTTTCTGACAGAGGGCAATGGGGACTGTGTATGGTGAGCACTCCCACCTAGGTCCTGTGTCCAGCATGGGGAGAAGGTGGGCTCTCTCAGAGGCATTTGTAGGGCCTGGTAGGTGGGGACTATTCTCTACTGAGCCAGGCAGAAACTTCCAGTGTCCTCCTTGCTCCAGTAAGACTACAGAGTGGGCACGTTGTATCTTGGCTGACTTTCTTCTACCTGCTGTATCTCCTGGCCACTTCCTTTTTCCCTTTCTTCTATGCTTCCTTTTCCTCTTTTTCTCCTTGCTTCAGTAAGACTAGGGAGAGGGCAAGATCTGTCTTGGCTGGCTTTCTTTTACGTGCTGCAACTTCTGTCCCCTTCCTTCTATGCTTCCTTTTCCCACTTTTATCACCCCCTTAATTATTACCCTTCAGGAAATAGTTCCTATTACCAACAGTCTCATCAGTATCAATGACTGGCTCCATCTCAAAGACAATTTCATTTTGATGCCCTCACTGGTCCTTCTAAGTCAGATTAGATCCTTTGTGCATCTGAATGATCCCCTCACTCTCTTCCTCCTCTCTCCTCTCTCCCAACAAGGGCATTTGCTTCTACCTTTCATCAAGTTCTACCTTGCACTATAAATGATTTATATAAAAATTGCAAGCTGTCTGAGGGCATGGCATCTGAACGTTTGAATTGGTAAAGAAAGATATCCTCTTAGGGCAAAGGAGACAGGAAAAGATCCCTGTCACATCAGAAGCCACCTTAAAGTCAATTATGAACTGGAACTGGACCAAAATTCCTGTTTCTTGGTCTTTCCCTAACCCCACTGCTTCTTATGACTTTTCTGTTCTCTGAGATGCTTTGCATGATACCTATATCCTAAGAGGTACCTAGCAATATTTATAGCATTGTATGGAATTTACAGGGGTTCAGGTAAATTTCTGCTATCACGTCAGAGACAGAATGTGGATTGGAAGTGATGATTCCAGTTACCCCTGGGGTCTCCCGCTCACCATCAAACAGGGAAAAAAGAAGAGATTCTTCATGCATCATTCTGGCATTGTACGTATTCACATGCCATCACACAAATATGAATATACAACTCCATTAGACATAAAATTTTTATGCTTTTCCATTAAGCTCATTGTTTTGATGCATCTTTTTAATTTTTTCCTATCAATCAGTTTTGAAAATCATAATAGTTTGCAGCAAGAGTTTTCATACATTGTCCTCGTGAAGAATATTTTATTCTTTATCCCACCTCAGCCTAATTACCCACGAAAGGCTCTGGATCTTACCTGAGTATTCTCCTTATCTCCATACTGGGCCCCTTCTCAGACATGGGCTTTCAGTTGCCCTTGAAAAGGATATTCCCTCCTAGTGCAGGACAGGATCTGCCCATTCTGACGCCATGATAAGGATGAGGGAGCCAGGTGAAGATCAGTACGGCAGTTACTCAAAAAGTTGTGATTGGGGTACATGGGAGGCTCAGTCTGTTAAGCATCTAACTTTGGCTCAGGTCATGATCTCATGGTTCGTGCGTTTAAGCCCCGCATAGGGCTCTGGGCTCACAGCTCAGAGCCTGGAGCCTGCTTCGGATTCTGTGTCTCCCAATCTCTCTGCCTCTCCCCACTTGCTCTCTCTCTCTCTCTCTCTCTCTCTCTCAAAAATGAATAAGTGTTACAAAAAAAGTTGTGATTGGTTTATCAAAAAGTTTAAGAATTACTGTATGACCTAGCATTACCCAAAAAAACTGAAAGCATTTTCTCAAACAAATCCTCGCACACAAATATTCATAGCAGCACTCTTGATGACAGCCAAAGGCTAGTAACAGCCCAAATGTCCATCAACTAATGAATGGATAAGCCAAATGTGGAATATCCACACAATGGAATGTTATGTTGCCATAAAAAGAATGAAGTGCTGATACATGCTGTAATACGAAAGAAACTTGAAAACATAATGCTAAGTAAAAGAAGCCAGACAAAAAAGGACAAATATCATAGGATTCTATTTGGATGAAATATGCAGATGGACAAATCCATAGAGGCAGAAACTAGATTAGTGGTTGCCAGGGGCTTGGGGTAGGAGGGAATGGGGAGTGTCTTAGTGTACAAGATTTCTCATTGAAGTAATGAAAATGTTTTGGGACTAGATAGTGGTGTTAGTTGCATATCATTGTGAATGTATTAGATACCACTAACCTTAAAACAGTTTTTTTTATATAATGTGGATTTCATCTCACTTAAAAAAAAAAAAAAGCTGCAATCTTTGTTTCAGGCTTTCAATAGGGTAACTACATAACTTATTATCCAATCCAGGATATTTTAGAGGGGGTTTTAATAATTTAACCAGGGCAACAGGAATTAATAAAATTTCACTGAAGTGTCAGCAATTTCTACATTATTTCTACATATCCAGATGACACGTATAGACACCTGAACTAATTTTCTAGGTACTTACATGAAGTCAGATGAGAGGCAGTAGGTTAAAAATGCCCCACCTCTCTGGCACTGGGAAATGAGGTGCACGTGTGATTCCTGCCCAAAGGTCACATTCCCAGGCTCTCCCATGCCTCCTCTGCACCCACTGTTTGCTCTGCCTGAATGCCCTCCCCTTCTGGGCACCTACTGAAACACCAGTGCTGGGAGGCTGAGACAAAGATGCCTGGCCTGAGAAGCCTCCCTGACTTCCCAGGCAAAGCCAGGTGCTGCTTCTTACCTTGTTTTCATTTGCTGCATTTACCACTATAGTTGTGCATCTACTCCACTCCCTTGACTGTCATCAACTTGAGGACAGGGAGTACACCATATTCAAAATCTCAAACACAATGGCTCCAATGACATTCTTGAGTAAATCTTGGTAAGCTGAATGCACTAATCTTAATCAAGATGGGGAATGCATATGGCTCATTCATTCATTTAACTGGCTTTAAGTGACCATCTACTATCTGCCAGCTTCTGGTGATAGTGTGGAACTAGGTAGGCACAGTCTCTGATCTCAAGTTGTCCATGGTTCAGTGTTGGAGAAAAAAGGTAGAATTCCAACTGTGATAAGAGATACAGAGGACTGCAGGCTACTGCTGACTGTCCTGGGTGATAGGGATATGGGATTTGATCTGGTCAAGGCAGGCGTCTGAAAAGGTGGTGATCAAACTGAGCTCTAAAGCCTGAGGAGGAGGATCTGTAGGGTGGGGACAGAGTAATGGGCAGGAAGAACAGGTAATGCAAGCGTCCTGTGCAGAAGGAAGAGGTCATATCCAAGTAACTGAAAGGGAATTAGTTGGTAAAGGTAGAAGAGAAGGAGAGAGAGAAGAGAGTGAGGAAGGGAGGGCAGAGGTGGGCAGGGAGAAGGGACAAGGTGACAGTGGAGATGACCAAGGGCTAGGCTATGCAATGGGAAGTGATTCTAAACAGGCAAGTGTCACAATTCAAAATGTATTTTGTAAAAATCATTCTGGCTACACTTTGAGAAAAAAAGTGGCTACACTTTGGATTAGAAAGTAAATTTAGTGATAAACCTGAAAATAATATACTATTGTATGCAAAAAAGTATGAAAATATACTATTGTATGAAAAAAAGTGGCTACACTTTGGATTAGAAAGTAAATTTAGTGATAAACCTGAAAATAATATACTATTGTATGCAAACTATCCTTCAATTAAAAAGTAATAGAAATTAAAAATAAAGAAAAGAGATTTGAGGGACCAGGTTGAGAATTAAGGGGAAGTTATGTCAGGTGTCCAGTGAGAGAGGATGATGGCATGGACCAAGGACATGATCATTTCTCTACTGACACAGTTCCCCAGTTCCAGAAATCTGCAAAGCCACCCTAAACCCTTCCCAGTGCCCAACGTGACTCCCATAGGTGGAGTCAGAACCATCTGCGGCTTCCCACCTTCTTTGACTAGAATCATTGTCAGGTCCTGACCAGTTAGCTAATCTTGAGAAAAGTAATCAGAATATGAAACCCTTCATTTCTTCATAAAATGCAAATGAGCCATCAAAGCCCCAAACCTCTCAGGCAGTTGGGAGGATTCAGTGAAAGATGCACTTAAAGCGCTTAGCACAGTGCCCAGCAGTGAGCACTGAATGCACGTATTATTAGCTAGTACACGATTATCAATCATTACTTTTTAAAACAAGAAAGCCCTTTGGTAAGCTTCTCCTCTGAAGTGTGTACTCTTTTAAGGGCAGAAGCTTGATCTATTTCCCCATGTTTGAATGACAGCCTGGCACCCTGTGGGTGCTCAGTGAAGGGGCTGTCTAATGTGGGAGAAGAGGAGCGAAAACTGGCCCATGAATTCCAGCTTATAAAGCAATTTAAAGTGAGGCTACGCAGGCAGAATGGGGGGGGGGAGGGAGAAAGGAGACAAATCAGATTCCTTCTAACTCACTTCAACACCAGCCCCCCAGGGCATCCTAGGAGCACGGGATGCAGGCGGCCAATCACTTGCATCTGAGACCCCATTGAGAACACAGCTGAGTTCTGCTGCTGGGCAGGAGTGGTCCAGGAATGCTAAACCTGCTTCTCCCCATCTGTGAGAGAGTTTTCTCTCTTGCTAAGAGGATGTCATTTCCTACTCTCTCCCAGCTCAATCCAGGAGTTGTGCCTCTGAGAAGTTAAGCTAATAAAGTGGCGGCCATGGTGGCAGTGATAAGCGGCTTAGCATGGGGGCCCGGTGCTGACCTGGCAGCTTTCTCACCTGACAACCACTTGTGGAGCTTATGAGAA
Organism: Felis catus; assembly: GCF_018350175.1. Taxonomy (NCBI): domain Eukaryota; kingdom Metazoa; phylum Chordata; class Mammalia; order Carnivora; family Felidae; genus Felis; species Felis catus. The sequence continues at coordinate 36,295,428 of NC_058383.1, forward strand.
GGGAAAACGAGAATTATCTTTCCCTCCTGGGAGATCATCCTCTCGCTTCCTTAGAAATTAGTTACAAGGCCAGGATGCAGTGAGGGATTCAGCACTTCTAAATTATAAAGGGAAAATGTTGGGGAGGGTCACCCTAGGCTCCCACAATGGCTTAAGGCTGATGGTAAATGGCCTAATTTAGGAAGAAATAACGGTCAAGTAGAGACCTCTTCCCTAAGATTTTTCTCTGAGCTTATTCTTATGAATGAAGAGTCGGGGGAAAGGAGGAAGGGAAAGAAATGAAGAGAAAATGAGACGGGAAGACAGAAACTAAGAGAACAGCATCCCCCAACAACAGAGTGGGGAATTAGGAATGATCAGGGCTGTCATGAATAAAGTCACCTAACCTACAATGGTGATGAATGAAAATTAGTCTTTTTATCTGTTCTGATTGCCCAAGTATCAGAGACCCAGCTCAGATGCTGCACAGATTATTGTACACAGAGTTTTGCTTTGAGCTGTTCATTGTCTACCATTTGTACTTAAGATCGAGCTTAAAATCCTTAAAAGAGTCTGCAGGAACCTGCACAATCTAATCTCACATCAACCAAGGGACAAGCATTATCAGCTGCTTTGAAGACTGGTAAAATGAGTAAGACAGCTTTTGCCAGAAATGCTATGTGCAGTTCACAGGGCAGTGTACTGAACAACTCTAAGGATCATCATTACCAACATGATCATCATAGATTTGTAATACACATACAGAGACAGGTACACACAATTTTTTTTTTTTTTTGCGCCCATAACAGTAATATGTCAGGTTGGTTGCCTTCTGAAGACTTTTCTGACCACATACTAAACGTCGCTCTTCCATGTTACTCTTTATTGTATCATCCTATTCATTTCCTTTAGAGCACTTAGTGTAATCTAAAAGTATAGGATTTGTTTACTTTTCTTTATTATCAGTCTTCCCACTAGAAGGTGAGCTCCACACAGGCAGGGACCGTGATGGTCTTACCTCTTTTTACCCTTGAAGAATAAGTAAGTACTCAGTTGTTTGTTGATTGCGTAAATGAACATCACTAAAGTAGTGACTGGTATTTTAGTCTCTGGATTGCTCCAATCAGTTGTGGCATCCCAAAACATGGAAAAGATTCAATAGCCAGTTGAGTCACCTTGACTCTATACAAACTATATGGAAACAAATGAATGGGAATGGAAAGACACAAGCCAGATCAGTGATGATCTTGTCCTCTTAGGCTCTGTGAACACATGGAGAATGCACTAATATGAGCCATCTCTATTCTAAAACATAGAGGAAGGAAAGAGAGTGGGCAGTAAAAAACGGTGCTGTGGGCAGCCTCTGAGACAACCCCCAATGATACCCACCTTCTGGTTTTCATTACTTGCGTAAACCCCTCCCCATAAATGTAGACTTAATATAATGACTCATTTCTAATTAACTGAATACAGAAAAAATGATGGCATGTCACTTTCTTAAAAATTTATATATTTTTTAATTTAAATTTTTTCGTTAGTTAACATACAGTGCAATACTGGTTTCAGGAGTAGAATTCAGTGATTCATCACTTATACTGAACACCAGTGCTTACCACAACAGTGCCCCCCTTAATACCCATCGCCCATCTAGTCCATCTCCCACCCACCTCCACCCATCAACCTCAGTTTGTTCTCCATTTTTAAGAGTCTCTTGTGGTTTCTCTCTCTCCTCTTCCCTGCCTCCTGCTTCCCATACATTCATCTGTTTTGTTTCTTAAATTCCAAATATGAGTGAAACCATATGGTATTTGTCTTTCTCTGACTTATTTCACTTAGCATAATACATTCCAGCTCCAGGGGCGCCTGGGTGGCTCAGTTGGTTGGGCGTCTGACTTCAGCTCAGGTCATGATCTCACAGTCCATGAGTTCGAGCCCCGTGTTGGGCTCTGTGCTGACAGCTCAGAGCTTGGAGCCTGCTTCAGATTCTGTGTCTCCCTCTCTCTCTGCCCCTCCCTTGCTCATGCTCTGTCTCTCTCTGTCCCAAAAATAAATTTAAAAAAATACATTCTAGCTCCATCCACGTTATTGCAAATGGCAAGATTTCATTCTTTTTGGTAGCTAATATTCCATGGTGAATATATACCACATCTTCTTTATCCTTTCATCAGTCGATAGGATGGCATGTCACTTATAATACTAGGTTATAAAAAGTGTGGCTTCCAATTTAGGAACTCTCTGGTTCCTTTCTCTGTCTTTCAATCTTTCTCTGGTCTCTCTCTCTCTCTCTCTCAGATCACCAGGTACCATGCTGTGAGGACACTCAAGCAATCTATATAGAGGTTCACATTGTGAGGCTGCCCAGTAACTACATGGGGGAGCTTAGAGGCTGATCTTCTGAGGCCGGCCAAGAGCTATTTGACTGAACCTGGAAGTGGGTCCTCCAACCCAGCCTTCAGATGAGACTGCAGCCCTATGACAGACCTCAAGCCAGGGGCACACAGTTAACCACTCCCTAATTCCCAACCCACGAATACTGTAGGAAAATAAACATTTGTTGTTTTAAGCCAAACAAGTTTGGTGATAACTTATTACATAGTATTAGTATTAGTGTTATATCTATTAGTATAGATAACTAGTACATATGGGAACATCTAGACATTGCTAACCCAGGTTGAGGCTAGTTTCCTACATTATTCTTGGATTATCTCAGAGCCAGTTTCCTTTCCTCCTGGCTACCATCACCAAATGACACAACAGCTTGGAAGTCCTCAAGAAACCTCACTGAAGTTGGGAGTTAATGCCTCCATCTCTGTGTCAAACAGACCTGATCTGTTTGAAACCTGATCCTGCCAAATGCAAGGTCAGCTCCAAGGAACAAATGAGTAAGTTCCTTACTGCCTCTTAATCTTAGTTTCCACACAAGTGTGGGATATAAAAGGATCCAACATACTGTCCACCTCTCAGTATTGGTATCAAGATAGATGGAGTCAATACACTCAGAATCCTTAACCTGGTGCCCAGCACATGGTAGGTTCTAACACAATGTTAGGTATTATTTTTATCTTTCACTGGGCCATTAACAAAGTCAAGTGCAGACTCCTTGGTATTTTTTCCAGGTTGCCAGAAGAGCGAGAACATTGTTGCTCTTGAGCAAGGACCTGATCACATACCTGTGTAATTTCAAACCATTTCACAGGATAAGGGAGTGGTAAATAAACTATAATAAGTAACTGTGGGATACACAAGATGGCAGTTATGTGCATGTGGGTGGCTTTCTACTTATTAAGCCAGGTCATTCTCATTTTATCCCTATAATATCTCCATGAAGCTCACTTCTAGACAAAGAAAAAGAAACCAACACATAGCTACTAAATATTGCTCGGAATTACTGAGGGATTTGTCTAAGGGCACACTCTTGGCATTGCTACGTCTGAACTTACACTTGGGTCTTATGACACCAAGGACAGTGCTTTGCCCGAGTGGTTTAACTCTGTTACGAAGCTGATAACTGAGCCAGCTGTACTGCTTCCTCTCTGTCCCTGAGTTCTGAGGCCAGAACTGGACAAGCTCCTGGCACTTTCCCTGTAGACCCATCCCTTTGTTATACTTTCTCCTCATTAGAACTTCACTTTCATTGCCAAGCCAGCTCTCCTAATCTCGTGTCAACTCTGCCGCCTCTAATTATTTCACTGTAATTATTTTTCCTTAACAAAGGAGATAAAACTAATCATAACATCTTTTTGTAAGCCTCCAAGAGTCATGCTTAAATTACTGCACTGATTTGAAAACCCCAGCAAGCAAATAGGAAATAATTATACTTTTATCTGGGTTGTGGCTGATGTTTTGCCAGATACCTACTAAGTTCTTGTATAAAAACAAGAGGTCATGAGCAGAAAAATGACTTTGTCATGAAAATCCTTCAACTTGTGATGAATCTTCCTTCTGCAATTTTGTGACATGGAGGGGACTGGAATGAGGCGGGCAGAGCTGGAGAATCAGTGATGTCTCCAATGTGTCCCCAAATGACACTGTTCTCAGGGTAGACTCCTAACCTCTGATTAGTGCAAAGCTGCCATCTGGTCAACTCCTCCCCAGAAATGGCTGGATGTGTGAACTTCAATGGGGTGCAAAGTGAAAACAATGGCTAACATTTGTTACGCACTTACTATAGGCTAAGAACCGTTCTAGGAAATTGATGTGCCTTGCCTCCTTTAACCACTATAATTGCCTAAGATGCAATTGTCAGTGTGCCCATTATACAGATGAGGAAACAGATTAAATAACTTAGCCAGAGCTACAAAGTGAGCAAATGGCACAAGTGGGTCTGGAGCTCAGGTCTATCTCATTAAAAAATGCTTGTTCTTTCCACTAATCTAATCTAGGTAGCACCTGGGTGGGGAGGTGAGGCTAAAGGAGTAGCTGGACCCTTATTTTAGAGACTCTCCTTGCATTCAAGTCTCTCCCCACATGGATGCCTCAGTACCTCCCTCAGAAGATCTAAATGTGATTATGCACATAGCACACTGACTGATGCACTGAAGGCTCTCAATGCATGCCAACTCCTTGGCTGTCTAACATTTTCTTACGGAAGAAAATAAACATGTGCTCAGTGCTGCGGGGCTGGTGAGTGAGAAACTAGGAAGGGGCCCCAGGGAAGCTGTGCTTATCGCAACAGCAAGAGGTCTCTGAAGACAAGACTGTGGCATAAGATAAGGGGAACAGGAACTTTAGTGCTTCAGATCTTCCATAAGTATCCAGCGAAAATCCTCATCAGTGATAACTCCGGAGTCAAAACAGAGGATAAAAGTACTTCTGGGGTGGAAATAGATAGTGGAGTCCAAATGTGAGGTCATACACTACAAGGTGTCTCCATCCAGCCCAAAGGGTAACAACCCCTTTTGCTAACCACCTCAACTTAAACAGGATCGATCAAAGCACAGGGTATCTTAGCTTTTGTTCCCCTAGAAGCAGATGCTGAGAAAGAGCCAGGCATAAGTAGTTTATTTGGGAGGTGACTGCAGGTGAAGGAGGTGGAAAAAGGGACAGGGTTTGCATTATTAGGCAGATTACCACTGTAGTTAGTTGGAGCTTGATCCCACTGGGGAATTCTGGGAGCCAAGGTCAGAGTTATCCTACCCACAAGGCGGGGGATCTGGGATATTTGGACACCAACTTGCATCCGTCATGGAACAGGGAGCCCTTCCAGGGGGAGTTAATTTGCCAGCACTTCCAGCCTGCACTGCACACAGAGGAACATAAATGGCTCCAAAAAAAGAAATCCTCAGGCAGAGATGTCAATGCTGCCAGCTGGAAGTTGGGTTGCTGTGCACCCCAGTGGTAAGGACAGGAGCAGGGCACTGATGGAGGGACAAACTGAGAGGCTGGAAGCCCTTTCCTCTTCTGACCAGGAAGCTATCCTGGACAGTTCCTTTCCTTCCTTTGCTAGCCCAGCCCTGACTCAACGACATCCTTTTCCTTCAATCCATTAACCAGCTTCCAGGCTTCTCGAACCTTTCCACCTACCTTCTCTACTCTGCCAGTTTCCTCCCCTTCTGGTGTGCAGAAAAGGCTCTCACAGTCACTACAAGTTGATGGACAAATTAACCTTCACTCAGTTAACTGTTCTGAGCTGAAGGGGAGATGTCTTCCAGCCAAGAAGACTCTGGCACCTCCTAGACTGTGCACTGAGTTGGGGTTCCATGGTGCCAGGTACTTTCTCCTCATTACAACTTCACTTTCATTGCCAAGCCAGCTCTCCTAATCTCGTGGCTACTCTGTCAACCTCTTCTGCCCCTCTCTATATGACACTCTGTGGAACTTCTCCCTGGACAGTGGCCTGAAGGGCAGGAAGATGCAGGTTGTACAGAGGCTTCTACCAACTCTACTTCCCTTTAATTCTGAGCACCTTTGGTGACCATGCAAGGTGAATGAACAAGAAGGGCTTCACGAACCCCCTGCAGTTCAGGGGGTTAACAAGGAATACAAACAGGTCATGGATGATTTCAATGCTTTGGCGTCTTATCAAGGCCAGATTTACTCCCTACCTTTATCCCATTGGTGGTGAATGAGCCACCCAAAGCAGCCACCCTCCCACGTCTACACTGCCAAACAGAACTCAGATGGTAGAGATGCCTACAGCATGGGGGTGGTTGCAGAACTGGGCTCCCGGGTAATTTCACTTATGTAATATTCAAGAGAAGAGGAAGCTCATCTCTTGTTGGGATGGGGATGTGGTTGCAATGACCATACCCTTCCATAAGCAGAACTTTCATGTATGTAATATTTGGTATCTTTGAGATTTTTTTTTAAATAAAGGGGCCAATTGGTTTTCATTCATATGTGCACCAAATTGCAACTAAGATTCTGCCATATTCCACCATGAGTTTAGGATCCTGGGAGGAAGTCTCTGAGTAATTAAGAAGAAGGCTGCCTGAGTTCATGCCTAAACTCTACCACTTACTGGGCATGGCCTCATACAGTTTCCCCAAGTGTTTCTTGAGACTAATGAGTTCCACCTCATGGGGTTGTTGCAAGGACTCAATTAGTCCTCACGTCTGGCCATGTGTTAATGTTCAATAAATAGTAGAATGTAAAATCCTGCGATATAAACAAGGTAAGTCCCTTCTCTCCATAAGCTGCAGCCCAACAAAGGAGACAATGTGGATCGTACCTTCACACAAATTGTTATATAATCACAAAAGTGCAATGTGTTCTGGAGGAAAGAACCCAGGCTCTATGAGGATTGTTTCAGATAGAAAAGCATTTGTCTAGTTTAATTTCTTCTCTTGACACTTGGGTGGACTGAGGCATTTAATGTGGAGATCCTGGCTCAAGGTCATGCACAGAGAGCCAGGCAGGATAGGAACTCTTTACTTCTAAATCTCATCCTCTTTCAATGCATGAGGTTTCCTCACATAAATCACTGGGTCTACTCATGTTGCCCTGAGGCCACTACAGGTCGATAGTCTGCAAAGATTCCAAGTCTTAAGGGATTGTGCAAACTGTCTACCTACTGCATATATCCCCTGCTTCTGCTCTTGTCTTTAATGCTCCTGGGAAGGCATACAGCTTCTATTTGAATTCCCCCAAATGGTGGAGTACTCACTCTCCCAAGTGACTCAATTCTCAAAATCAAGAAATCATCCTTTGGATAGAATATAATTCAACACAGCACCTTCCTCAGCACCCAGCAAGGTTTACCATTTGCATTTTCTCATCCAGAGATCCGACCAAGATGAGGCCTTGTGGTGCTGTAATGAGCCACTCAGAGTCCCTTTAGGAATCAAGGATTTGTACCCCCAGCTGCCGGGAATGTGGGAAGCAGCTAACTCTCAGCTTTCTGTCTTCTCTTGGGATTGCCTCAGCTGAGGAGAGCCACCTTGCTGAAGTTCATGCCCTCTTCCTGAAGCAGCTCAGGTATAAAGATCTCTGACTCCAATGTGGGGCAGTTCTGAATGGTCATTCAATTTTCCAGACTCCCCACTGGGTCAGCTTAGGCTTCTGTTTGATATGTCATTGCAGCTCAAATATATAATTCCTGCTCTGGGTCATTCCCGCTCCACAGGTGCCAATCCTAGAGACCACCCTGATAAACCTGCACACACTAATCATCTCAGAGCCTAGTGCTTCAGAAACCCAGCCTGCCATACACACTCATGTCTGGAGGGAGGCACAAACCAGAAGCCAGGTGTCCAGACTCCCATATAAAAGAATCTTTGTCCTTGTAGTAGTTTTCTAGGGCTGCCCTAATGGACTGGATGGCTTACCTGATAGAAATGTATTATCTCACAGCCCTGGAGGCTAGAGGTTGGAGACGAAGGTATTGGCAGGGTCAGTTCCTTCTGAGCAATGGAAGAGAGAATCTCTTCCATGACTCTCCTAGCTTCTGATTATTTGCTGACAATCATTGATGTTCCTCCTCGAAGCATCAGCCCCATCTCTGCCTTCATCTGTATGTGGTGTTCTTCCTTTGTCTGTGTCCAAACTTCCCCTTTTTATAAGAACACTAGTCATACTGGATGAGGGGCCCACCCTTCTCCAGTATCGCCTCATCTTAACTAATTACAACTGCAAAGACTATTTCCAAACAAGGTTGCATTCTGAGGTACTGGAGATTAGAGTTTCAACATACAAATAGGGGGTGGAGGGGCACACAATTTAGCCCATTACAAGGAAGGAGAACATGGGCCTGACTTTTTCACACCCGTCCCCACCCCACCCTGCATTCTGTTTGTCCTGGTTATTCTCTCATATCATGGGCTTTCAGCTGGGGGTCCCGTATTTCTTGCCATGAGGACACACTGAAAGATACACATGCCCTGAAACTAAACTACCTCCTAAACACCTCTCCCCAAGTGATGGAGAAGTCTCTGCTAGGAACATGCATCAAAGTCGAGGGGAATCTTTGTATTCTGCTGGCCTGACTTACAAGGTAAAGTGGCATGCAGATTTCTTATTTAATAAATTCCCACAGAAAATTAGTTTTTCACAGTGGGAAGAATTTCAAGGCTTGCCGAGATGAGCGGGCAGGATCTAATCACTGTTGAGGCTTTGTACATACACCAGGCATTGCCGATCTCCGAATGATCCAATTACTCTGCTGAGGCCCATCTGCCTTACCTGCATACTAATCTCGAGACAGGGGAGCAAGAAACACACTGGCCTTTTCGGGAAGCTCCAGACGCACATAGCTCCCTCACTGACCTTCTGCCAATTACATTCATCTCAATTCTATTAGCTCATCTTTTGCCCGAAGGTGACATATGCCTGGCTTAGAGGGAAACGTGCCTCCAACAGCTTCCCTCAGCAAGGGGAGAGGGTGCCAGCTCTGGAGTGCACATGCACAGCTCACCACCCAAAGTCCCCAAATCTGTCTGCCTGTGATTCCTCTCAATGAGGACCAGTGAATTCAGGAGGATGCATCCTTCCTGGGAGACAGAGCAATGTCTACGTTGGCCTAGATATGATAATTAGTGGGTTTTTTTTTTTTTTTTTTGTAGGGAGGGAAGGGAGAAGAAGGAAAGACAAAGTGATCAAATAGGGTGAGACACCTGGGCTTGAGTACAAGTTTCACTCCTAGAGGGTGACTTGGAACAGACAGATTCACTCTTTTGAGCCTCTGAAGTCTCACAGGTAAAATGGACAGTGTTTCTGACTGTCTGGCCCCACCCTACTTCCTTCTATCCACCTGCCATCACCTCTGTCCCATTGAGCTTGGGATATTTTATGAGCTAGAAGGGATAGAGGAACATATTGTAAGTGTGTCTAATAAATGCCCCCCTTGTGCAAATGAGCATCTAACTACTTGTGTCTTTGTGTAATGCAGGTTCTCCATGCTATAGAAACACCAGGAAGGGCAGAGAAGTCAGGTATGACTTGTCAAAGTAACTTCTCAAAGCAATGTTTAAAAAAACAAGGGTGGGAGGAGGGAGAAAGGGCATTCTAGAAATATGTTGTAAGAGCAAACAGGTGGAGTAGAGATTATTATGGCATGTGTTAAATGACAGGGACTTCTTTGAAAAAAAACTAGATGGGATTTGCCTGTACTTTCCAGGACAGAAAACAATTCCCCCTAAAATATGCACACAGAATTGTATCTAATAGAAGAAAGTCAGCTCAGGCAATTCCAAGAGAAGCCTGGGGTCCCTGAGTCTGACGTTGGGGGCTGGAAAGGTGTGCATGTGTATACTGAGGGTGGGGGAGTTTAGGATAACTTACCTGAGATGACAATAGCCAAGGGCAAACTTAACAGCACAGCTGAATCCATAGTCTTAAGATTCCATGTGGGCAGAACCTTGAGAGTCTCTTTGTGACTTAAAAGTTTGTCATTCAGTGTTTAAAATATAATAACTACATGCCAGTCTCTAGGCTTTGAGTAGAGGGGAAGAGGATAGGCAGGAGTAGGAGAAAATTTTATGAAGACTTTTCTGCCCCTATAGTAAAATGAAGGAATCTCACTTCAAAGAAAGGCAGCACAGTATAACTCTATGGAACAACAGAAGCTTAGAGTTATTCAGACTTCATTTTAAACTCTGGCTCTGCTATTTGTCAACTGTGGACCTTGGGATAGGGTACTGCATATGTAAGTATCAGTTTACTCATCTACCAAATGGGAATATTAATTCTTACTTAATAGTGCTATTGCAAGGTTCAGAGACACTATGAATATATTTCCCAGAATAATGCTTGACTTATGGTAGGCAAAAAATAATGGGTACTTGTCAGTATTCAGAGCTTATAGTCCAACAGAGGGAGTGCATTCATTCATCCAACAAATATCCGCTGAGCCCTGTACATGTTATAGGCATTATGATATGTATAACTATGAATAACAATGAAAAGTTACAAGGACCATCAGAAGTACTAGGGTCTATGAGACTTTAAAGGTAGCACAAGTCACCTCTAGGTGGAGAAGCAAGGAAAGCTTCCTAAAAAAATGTTTGAGAATGGAGAGACTGGGGCAGGCATTTCCAATAAAGGTGAGACCATGAGCAAAGTATTAAGGTGGAAAACCTGAGCATATGAACAAAGGATAGCAAAGAGTCTCATTTGGGTCTGGCCTATGACATGTGAAACAGCATCGCCCAACAAAAATTTCTATGGTAATGGAAATTCCTATATCCTTACAGTCCAATATGGTAGTCATGAACTCCATGTGGCCACTGAGCAATTGAAATGGGGCTGTCATAGCTAAATACCTGAATTTCTAATTTTATTTTCAATTAATTTTTATTTAAGTGTAATGGTCACAGATAGTTAATGGCTACCATACTAGCTAGCTAGCACAGGTGTGAAGGGCAATTAGAAGCAAATCGTCTGAACAAATAAACTGGGATGGGACTGTGGAGGGCCTTGAGTGCCATGCTAAGAATTACGTTCCATCCTTAGATTATAAGCCATCACAGCTCAGCTCCTGGAAAGCCAATCCAGTTACGGAGTGCAAGATGAACTCTAAAGGGGGACTCCAGAAGTAAGAGGATCAGATCGCCAAAGCCTAAAATTGTTCTGAAGAGCAAGAATTAGGATCCTGCCCTTAAAAAATGACAAAGACAATGGACAGGAGAGGACGGATGGTAAGAAATGGCCCCCACGTATAGCCTTCAGAAAATGGTAGGTTAAGATGGGTAAGGGAGACAAATGTGACTGAGGGGATGTGATATGTGAACTTAACCTGTGTCTTGTGATACTAGGAAAGAGTGAAGAAGGGCTTATGATCTGGAGTGAAGAAGAGGAGACAACTATCTATGGGGCAGACAGCAGTGATTATTGATACAAGAACAGCCTCTCTGCACCTCATGTGCCTCCTGAATAGAAACACTGTACTGTCTGCCTCTTTGGGGAAAGATTTATCTTTAATTTCCCCATGCAATCTAAGCAATGTAGGCTAAGATTTGCGGATTGGAGCCCCAGGGGCCTAGAGGGGGACTTTTGCAGCTTCATCAGTGTCCTTCCAGGGAGAGAAGGCTGATTTGGCATTCCCAGCACTGCCTACTCCTCTCATGTCCTTCTCAGAGCTGACCGCTAGGTCCCCAAGAACCCTGCATGACTTACTGGAGACCGGTGATTTGTTTTTGTCCTATTAACTTTTTGAAAGGACAGAAACAGATTACTGGGCTGGAGGGATGGCCTGGAAAGAATACGGATGAGGAACGGGCTGCCTGAGGCCAGAGCAGGGCAATTGGGATGAGCAGGGCCAAAGAGCGAGCGGAGGAAATAGAATCTCCATCTCTTCACTCACATCTACTGCAATAAATCTCTTTGCAGAAATGCAACTGTTTGAGGAGAGTGTTCCCTCTCACTTTCATGCTCTTGAGCACGTGCTCTGTCTCTCTTACCCCTTGGCATGTGTTTTTCCCTTTGCCTAGAAAACATTCTCTCCTCCACGCTCTCCATTCACATTTGGATGTATTCATTCGTGAATCAATGAATAATATGTTTAATATCAACTATGTGCCTATTATCCTGCTAGAAACTGAGGGCACCACAGTCATAAAATGAGATAGGATTCAACCCCCACCCATGAAATATAGAAAGCAGGGAGAAAACTCAGGTACTAATCAGTAAACTGTCCAAAATGAGGGTGAAATTATAAGCTTAAATAACGTTGAAGGAACTCTTGCCAGGATTTAAGCATGACCATGCAAACACCTCTCTGAGAGGCCATCTCTGTGCCTTGATTTATTCACCTGCAAAACAGTGTTAAGAAAAGAGCCCACATATGTTGTGTAGAGAATAAAATACGATTTTACATGTGGGTGCCCAGAAAGAGCACCACCACTTTGGCTATTATGATTGCCACTCCTCTAAAAAGGTCAAATGGGACAATGGACTCTGGCCCCAGGATCATTCTCTAGGCCAGAATGCTTGAGAAATTAGATTAGTTTTGCATCTGAACAAGAGGGCCACCAGACCTTTCAGAAACACACCAAGAGTCACAACCTCTCCCTTGCCTCTCCAGTAGCCCAGTTAGAACCTTGCTCTATGACACACAGAGGCTATTTCTTAAACTTCCGGCCTTCTGGGGGAACTATGAAAAACCATTTGGAACTACAAAGCTCAAACCTGTAAAATTCCAGAGTGAAAACAGTCTGCTCAGAGAGAAGAATCAAATGAATCGCAATAAAATGTACGATTTATAGGCTGTCTGGTGATATATTCTCACATATGGCTATCGCCAAACTGGAAAAACAAACGTTGGGGGGCACCCAATGAGTCTCCAGAGCAACTTGCAGTAGGGTTGAAAAGGTTTGCCCATCTTATACCAGCCAAGAGACTGGCCCTCCTGAGGCTTGTTGCTTTCCTAGGTGCTGAAGCGTGTCCTTCTCACACAAAAGTTTCTCTTTGAAATTAAGTGGAGCAAACCTCGAGGGTGGCTACTCTATCTTTCCCCATGTGTTCTTGCAGATTCAAAGCTGATTTTTTGAGAATAACATTGATCCTACCCACACACTTCCCAGGAGATAGTAATGATAAAAACAGGAAATATTAAAGTTTAAATACCTATGAGCCTTTAAGGAGGCTGGATTAGGACACAAAGAGAAGAAGGCAGAATGGAATAACTGGTTCCATGATAAAAAGGGATAAGTAGGTTTAAATGGTGGTAGAGGAAAGAAGACTTGACTTAAAGTACAGGAGTAAGGTAGGTTGCAAAGGAGGAGTGTAGAGAGAAAGCAGAGTGATTTGGGCAGCTGATGAACAGGATGGGAAATTGGAACTAATAAGTGATGTTGAGTAAGTGTAGTGGATATTGTTGGTGCCTCACCCATGCCCTCTTTACCTGCCACAGCACCAGCCCACAGATGCTGGGGTGTTGGCTGATGGTAACTGACACATCCCCTTCTCCACATGGAAACCCCCTCCACTGGAAGGCTAGCCTACCCTCCTCCTACTCCAGGAGGCAAACTTCAGCCAAGGCTTGGGGGTACAAAAAGCTTGTCTCTCTAGACTCAAGATGGGAATAAAGGACCAACTCTGTGGTATAATTTGTTCCAGAGCCTCCTGTGGAATCAGTCTGACACTCGATTCTGATGGAATCCCCATTTCTGCTTCATTGTTTATTTTCCTTATTCTTCTCTCACTCCCCATCTCCACAAAGCACCCACACATACATCTCCTAACAAGAATCCCATCTCAGGTCTCAGATTCTGCTTCTGGGGGACCTAAGACAGGAAGGTTTACACTGCGTGTGTAATGCTACCCCTTCCTCCATGTTCTCCTCCTGCAGGAAATCACAGGAAGGCAGAGTCACTTTGTGAATTCTTTTGGATTTAGAAATGTGCATCTTGGACTTTAGTAACATTCTGAGACCAGCTTTAAAGTTTAGCAAAACAGCTAAACAGCAAAACAGCTTTCAGTTTGCAATTAAAATAATAGTAATATTTATAATGCATTGAATGCCTCTGTTCTGAGCTCTGTTTTAGGTGTCTGACACCTGTTACCCATTTAATTCTCCTAACAGTCCTAGAAGATGCCCACATTTATCCTAGGTTATAAATGAGTCTGCAAGAGATAAACTAACTTGATCTTAGTCCCATAATGTGCTAGTGGCAGAAATGTGTTCAGACTAGGTTTTCTTGATGTCAACACCCTTATCTATACAACAGGCCACACTGGCTCCTTCTTCAGTTCAACAAGAATAAAGATTAAGCAGCCCAGTTCTCATTTCAGAAGGAAGATGCAGACTCCGTTGGCCCCCGTATTTTTAAGCACATACATTTTCTTCTTCAATGATACAGAGGTTGGCATTCATTACAGAGTCCAGCCATGAGTTGACTGAAATCCAGGTCTTCCTTCCAGAAGCTTATCTGAGAAATCTAATATCTGAGACAGATAATCTAATGGGCATGTGGGTCATCCATTTCTTGGGATTCTCTAAGTTCTAGTCTTGTATTAAATTAGAAAGACAGGCACCTGGACCATATTATGTTATCTCCCCCCATGACACTGCCTCAACTAAGTTAAGATTTAACACTATGACCTCAGCATTTATAGCAGATGAGGGCACGAAATGTTGGTGCAGACAATCTTTTTGTTGCAGACATTGCTTTTCTAATATAAAATAACCCTGAAAAATGGATACAAGTCATTGATCCCTCTCAGAGTTTAGTGCCTATGCGATGTTCTCTCCTGTAGATGAACTTTGTGTTCACCTCACCATGCAATATAGGTTATATGACCCAATATGTTTCTCATTTTGCCTTTGCTACCGGGAAGCTCAGAGATAATAAATTCAGTGCTCTGATGGATAGAAGAACTATCTTGGATATTTACTCTTATAATGTTTTTGAGTAATTTCTGTATTTCATTTTTGTTGTATCCATCTACCTCAAAATTTTAAATAGGTGTAGTAAAAGACTAAAAGTAAATCAGTGTGTCATTACAAGGAACACCTGCAAAATGGACCACTGTGGTTGTATTCAGATCTGGTAGCATATTTAAAAAACATATCCCCAGGGGCGCTGGGTGGCTCAGTTGATTAAGCGTCTGACTTCGGCTCAGCTCATGATCTCACAGTCCGTGAGTTCGAGCCCCACATCAGTCTCTGTGCTGACAGCTCAGAGCCTGGAGCCTGCTTCGGATTCTGTGTCTCCCTCTCTCTCTGCTCCTCCCCCACTTGTGCTCTGTCTCTCAAAAATAAATTAAATATAAAAAAACATAAAAAATAAAAACATATCCCCAGTGGTAATCCCTCCACTGTGCCACTACTGCCATGACCACAATCTAGGCCACCATCACGTTCCACTGGAGTAAGTACAAATACCCACCAAGGGCGGGCCAGCCTGTCTCAACCTATGGCTTGCCTCTCCTTTAATTCTCCATTCTACAACTATATAATCATTGTACACAAAGACCTGGCCCTATTTGTAGATGATCTAAAAGCCTCCAAAGGCTTCCACATATTCAATTGCAAAATTCACTTCTAAACAGGAGTACTATGTTGGGTAGACATCTTTCTGGAGCATTACTTTAAGTCCGCAGTAAGTAATTTAGAATATCAATTTGATATTAAAAGAAATGTGATATAACATGGAACAAAATATCAAATGCACATATACATTTGATATTGGCACAGGAGACTGGGAAGATGTTTCCAACTGGGCGGGGCCACTGAGAACTTCAGGCACCTCAATACCCCATTTCTCTCAGAGCATTCTTGCTCATTCTTCTCTGTCCTCGGGGAGGCTTTCTTGGAAAACTGTGGTAAGTCAGGCTACATGATGATCATCCCTCGATCATCATGCCTCGAGGCATCTGTTGACATCGGCAACCTCATCTCATGACAACTGGGTCCTTCACACACTCAGCTTCATATTCAATGGACCTTGGCCATGTTCTCTTCCCACGTGGCCTTTGCACATGCTTTCCCCCAAACTGGAACACTATTTCCTCCCCACTGCGCCTAGACAGCCCCTGCCTTTCTGCAGAGTTTGGCATAGGAATCACTTTTGGAAAGTCTTTAATCGAGTGGATCTGATCATCTTTGGAGCTTCATAAAATCTTGGTCTATGTCTTGTCACTTAGTGTGTCTCATAAAAAATGGTCTGTGTCTCTCTAACTATCCCTTACTTCTTGTTCCTCACAGTTTATGGGCCCTATCATCATCCTTACCATAAACACCATCATCACCATAACTCTCACGATATGCCAGGCACTTCACAAACATTAACTCACTTAACCATTTAAAGTACCACTATCCTCGGTACACAGATGAGGAGATTAAGGCTTAAAGAGGTGCTGTCATAGGCAGAGATTGTTTGGGGGCCAGTGAAAAGTCGAATTCCAACTCAGATCTGCTCCAATAACAGAGCAAGAATTTTTTTTTACAGTTTATTTACTTATTTTGAGAGAGAGACAGAATGCGTGAGCTGGGGAGGGGCAGAGAGAGAGAGAGAGAGAGAATCCCAAACAGGCTCCACTCTGTCAGCGAGGAGCCCAGTGTGGGGATTGAACCCACAAACTGTGAGATCATGACCTAAGCTGAGATCAAGAGTCAGACACTTAACCAACAGAGCCACCCAGGGGCCCCCAGAGGAGGAATTTTTAATCCCTCCTAATCATACTTAATTATCAAGGTCCCACTTGGCTAACGGTCTCACCTCTATCAAATCTTTTCCTCAGACCTCACTTTCTCAAGCAAGCCCAACCAGACAAATCATTAATTCTGAATTCCTAATCCTTGATCTCTGTTCCACTTTCTTTCCTTTTGACATTCCACATATTAGCTTTCGACATCCCACGTAATCCATTTTTCTTCTTGTTCATGGTCTGTTTACGGCTAGAATATCAGCTCCACAAAAACAGACAAGGAGCATGTTCTCCGATACACCTAACAAGAATGCAATAAATATTTGTTGAATGATTAAATGAATTTATCCACATTCCCTCTGGATCAGTTAGACCCTCAGAGCCTGGCACATAGCTACCTTGCAGAAAGAAGGAGGTAAGTGAAAATGTGTCACTGGATCATAGAGTCATGCCTACTCATGAACCTCAGTGAGGAAGTAGGTTCCAGTCCCAGGCCCATGTGTTTTGGTGGTAGTGTTTTTGTTGCTAGAATCCCTCAGAACAAAAGGGAGGACCTCTGGGCCTCCATTCAAGGCTGGAAGAACCATGCCTGGCTCTCAGAATGGCCTGAGCCCTGTGCTCTGCTCTGGCTTCTGGAGCTGTGTCCTCCGATGGCCCTTACATGCCACACTCCTTCCATCCCTATTGGCCCCCTCCATTAGTGCAGACCCTCTCCTTACTAGGTGCACAGCCAGGACTGGGTGGCTCTCCTTGGATGCCTCATGGTGCCTCCCCTGCCTAGCCATGGGGTGGGAAGAACCCCTGTGCCATTTTGCCACCTTATACATCCAATTAAGCAATGGGGGGAAGCTGGCTGTTTCCTTGACAGCAAATACCCAAACTGACTGAAACAATTAGTTTGTCTATTTTAAAACTGAATTCCAACGCTTCCATGGCAACCCAAGTTATTAAAAGATGTAAATTAAAGTGTTGTGCAGGAAAGATGGCTTGGCATGGAAGGCGCTTGTTTTAGGGAAAAAAAACACAAAGAGCTCCAAACCAAGGGCATCCCCCTACTTGGTCCCACATCACAATCCGCTGGAGGGAAACAGTTCTCATGGCTTCTTCTCTTCCCCTTGGCTTCTGTTACTGCCTCATATCGGAGACACCCTGGTCTCTCAAATGCATGAGAAAGATGAGGAGCCTTGCACTTTCTGAATTGCCTGTGCCAAGAGGGAAACCCAGGAAGAGAAGGAGGAAGGTTTCACATTAGTATAGCACCTACGATACAACTAATAATAATTAGAGTTGACGTGTATTGAGCACTTACTAGGACACTGTGCTAAGGGACTTGCTTATGTGCTCTCCAAATGTTCCTATCAGATGAGATAGAATCTCAGCGCATTCCCATTTTGCAGATGGGAAAATTGAGGCCCAGACAGATGAAGCAACGGAAGGAATCACACAGACATTAAGAGATAAAAATGGAATTAAAGCCCACATCTGTCCAATAATATTCCCTGGATTTGTGCCAGACAGAATGCTGGGCAAATGAATTATTTTACTTTCTCAGTAATCCTAAACGACAGCATGGCGTAGGGTTGTCAGTTCAGCTTCCTGAGGCAGACAGACGCGGGTGAACCCCAGCACCTCCAAAGTTAGTTCTGGGGCCTCAAGGCAAGATCACTAACCTTCAGCACGTCAGTTTCCTTGCCTGTAAAATGAGTGCTGTGTGGTGGTGAGGACAAAGGGGGCTGACACGGGAGGGACAGCCTGTCCAGTGTTTGGACGTTGTGTTCACTCATTGTGTCGTTATTCTTTATTGGTGAGGATAAGAGGATTAGAGAGGGAAAGCAGCTTGCTCAAGGACACACAGCTGGGGTCTGGGGCCAGCTCTCAACTGCAAGCTTGCGCTCTCTCCCCGATGACTAAGGGAACTACATAGTTGGCTCAAGATCTATAGTTCACAGTCTTTTCAGGAGCTCCAGTCAACATGCCCTTTGTTTCATGTCCTGGGCCACCTTGCAGCTTCTGAAAAGGTATACAGGGAAAGGAGCAGCTGTATCACACTGGCCACAATTTATGGGGTCTTTGTTCTCCATTAAGTACTCACTCTGGGCTGTATCCTGGCTCTCTGCTCCCTGGCCACTCTGAAATGGGTTCAGTTCTTTCAAATTCATGTTAGCAGTTTAACACAGGCTGCTGCTTCTATCTTTGGCCAACACTTGCTGATCTCTCAGGCTTCAGTTTAAACATAAATTCCTGTGAGAGGCTTTCCCTAACCCAACTGGCAAGATCCCTCTAGGATCTGCTTCCCCAGCACCTGGTGCTGCTCTGTGCTAGCTCTCTGCTAGCTGTCATTATGTGCCTGTCCCTCTGTGAGGACATGCACGGAATCTGTTTGTAGGGCTTCCTCAGTGCCCAGAATGGGGTCTGGCACCAAGTAGGTACTTAATAGAAATTTTTGTAATGAATGAATACATTACGGCATTTTTTTTTTTTATTGAACGTGTGTGAGGATTAATTTATTCAAACAAATCTTGAGCAATCCAGGGCTTTGGTTACTATTCCCAGCAAAGAGACATTTACAGCCCAGAAGGGAAAGTGAAAGGATCCTCATCTTGGCCAGGAAACCTCATGAAGTTCGAATTCTCCACCACACCGAGTTCCGAGGCAACGATGTGGAAGTGCATTTATTCATTCATTCAGTTTTCTCTTTTTTTAAGTGTCTTTATTTTTGAGAGGTGAGGCAGAGAGAGAGAGAATTCCAAGAAGGCCCCATGCTGTCAGCACAGAGCCCAACACAGGGCTCAATCTCACAAGCCAAACTGCGAGATCGTGACCTGAGCTGAAATGAAGAGTCGATGCTTAACCAACTGAGCCACCCAGGTCCCCTCATTCCATTTTCTACTAATTCATTTTTAAATTAATAGAAATTGAAATTTCTATTAATTCATTTTAAACAGATATTAAGTGTTTACCAACTATGGGCTAAACGTTGAAGGCAGGAACACACGACATTAATCATGGGGTTTATACTCTCAGGGCACAGCCATGAAATAAAACACATTTTTGAGCAGACAAATGAGGGAAAAAGATGTAAAGTGTGATAAGCCATACTTTTTTAAGTTTCACATATAAAATAATGGATGGCACTTACTTAGGAATGGCATCTGGGGAAGGATGAGGAAAAGCTAACCAAGTGGAAAACCAGGTAGGGGACATTCTAGGGAGCAAACTATACAAAGACCTTGAAGCAGGAAGAACTTTTGCTACAAGAGAGTGTGTGAGAGGGTCACTGAATCTGGGGAATGAGTGGAGATGGGCCTGAGATGAGGCTGCCCAGGGCAGCAGGATCCAGTCTTGTAAGACCTTGCATGTCTTGTACAAGTTTGGAGAGGTGTGTGTGTGCGCGTGTGTGTGGTATTTGCTCTGTTGTTCAGAACACCAGAAATCTTAATGCCACCATTTTATTTGAGCTCATGTCACTGGCCACATACCCCTCCAACTTTGTAACATACCAGGTGTGCAAAGTGTCTGCAGCCAGGAGAACACAAAGAACCGGGACCAAACAGAATTCTGGCACAACAATTCAGTTGCGTGGTCTGGGGACCTGGGTACACTGATCCCCTTCTCTGGGCCTACATTTTCACTTCTGCAGAAATAGGGGAGAGGATCACAAGGTGGACATCTAGGCAATGCACTCTTATGGCCTACAGGACACCTGCAGAAGGGCTGCATCATCTCTGGTTGTTGCACTAACCAGAGCTGCTGGTGTGTGTGGGGCCAGGCTACCAGGAGGTGACTGAGCTGTTTCATATGGGGGACTTCTACAGAACAAAGGCTCTCTGAATGAGTCATCTCTAAAGTCCTCTTAAGGTTCTAATTATCAAGCTAGGGCAAGTTTTTGGCAATGTCTGAAGATACTTTTGATTGTCAAAACCAAGGGAAAGGAAATACTACTGGCATCTAGTGGGTACAGACCAGAGATGCTGGTAAACATTCTACCGTGCACAGACTGCCCCCCACCCGCCTTCCATGACAGAATTATCTGGTCCCAAGGGTCAATAATGCCCAGATTGGGGAACAACAGAATAAGGGAATTATTGGTCATATAAACGAATGAATGAATGAATGAATGAATGATCTGAATAAAGCATCACTCTCCAGTTAGCAACCCAATAGTTTTTATTTGCATGGGGTGACAAAATATGAATTGTTGCTTTATATAAAACAGCCACAAAAAATAGGCTTCCCCACGATTCTAAGAGGATACATGAGCCAAACGTTATTTCTGGCTCTTTTGACAGAACTCCTCTCCTGACTGGAAATAACCAATATTCGGTAAACCTTATTCTTCCAGGCATGGGGCTCAGCAGTTTACATGTATTAATTTGATGCTCAGAAACACCCATCCTCCCAAATTTACAGATGAGGAAAGAGAGATAGATGCAAAGACTTAAGTTAACTCATTCAAGAGGGGCATGAACCCAGGAGCTCTGGTCTGGGACTCAGGGAGATGAACCATCACCCCTGACTGAACCCAGGGGTTCTGAGCCAGGCTGTGATGTTGTGATTTATAATAAAAAAATATGTGTATTTTGTCTGTATTTGCATTCCTGGCACAGAACACCTAAAACGCTTTCCTAAGTGTGGACAGCAATTTTTGAAGGTGTCTTTTGTTATTTATGTTAATGAGATGGCTTTTGGAAAGTCCCTAGGTCACCTAAGGGTGGAGGTTGGTTGCTAGTGGAACCAACCATGTGATTATAAGGCTGGAACTTGCAGTCCCACCCAAGACCTCCTGGGAGGAGAAGGACTGGAGATTGAATTCAATCACCAATGGTCAATGATTTAGTCAGTCTTGCCTATGTAATGAAGCCCCCATACAAACCCCAAAGGACACTTTGGAGAGCCTCTGGGTTAGAGAACTCAATGAAGATGTGGGGAGAGGGGCCACCTCAGAGAGGGCTTGAAAGCCCCATACCTCCTTCCCGTTTAACTTCCCCTCTATGACTACCTTTTGACATTCCTGAGTTATATCCTTTCATAATAAACAGGTGATCTAGTAAGAAAAATGTTTCCTTGAGTTCTGTAAGCCACTCTAGCAAACTAATCAAACCCAAAGAAGAAGTCATTGGAACCTCTGATCTGCAGCCAGTTGGTCAGAAGCACAGGTGACAATCTGAACTTGCAATCAGTATCTGAATGAGGGAGGGCAGTCTTGTAGGACTAAACCCTTCACGTGCGGGTTCTGGCACTACTTCCAGGTAGATTTAGAACTGGGCAAATTGTAAGACACCCAGTTGGGGTCAGAGAATTGCTCGGTGTAGGAAAAAAATTCACACATGGGAATTGTTGGAATAGAAATGTGGGGTCACTCCCTCTGCTGGTGGGTTCACAGAAGGTACTGTTCACATGTGCACTAGAGCACTTCCCTCAAAGACTATTTAAGCCCCACCCTCAGCCACCTAACTTGAAAGCCATAACCAGGGGTCAGAACAGAAGACCAAAGGACCCATCAGAGCATCTGGTACCAAGCAGATGCCCAGTAAATGTTTGTCAATGAGCGTGTAAGTAAGAAAATCACTTCCTGCCTCCAAATTCCATGAGTAAGTATAATTCATTTCTTTACTTTGGCTTCAAAACAAATTTCTTTGGGAAACATTAGCACAGGGAAGATTCTGAAAGGGAACAAGCAGAACTTGAATCAAGCCAGGACCTTTAGGGGACATTAGCTACATCCCAATCACTCTGCCTGTCACTTTGGGGAGGGCAAGGAGCTTCTGAAAAAGCAGGACATATATGTGCATCTATCTGTGCACCCCTGACTCCATTTCCTAAGTTGCAAAAGTTCACATTTTTAGCTAACATTTTGTGTGATGCTTTTCTTAATTTTCCAAGTTGCCATTTGACTGGCAACTTCCTTTTGGGGCACAAGATGGCAGACTGGATGATTTAAGGGGGAAAAAATGTGGATGTACTGGAAGTTTTAAAAAAGCCTCCAGGACTCTAATGTGACCTTCTGGGTGAGAACATAGCATTATGTTGATGCATATGACATCTCTCTTAATGATGTATGAAATCTCTTTATGGTGGCAGATCAATGAGGTGGTAGAGAAGAACCTGGAAGAAGACGTATGAGCCTGGGAACCTGTTACTGACACCCCTGCCCTAGAAGAAGTGGGAAAGTTTAAGAGGTCTGGAAGCCTCTCCATCTGGAAAATGCTCATCCACAAAGGATCCAAAGAACATCTGGCCTCATTGACCAGACTTAGAAAATAGGGCATCATTTGTATGCAGGCTCTCAAGGCAACAATTTTGAGTTCTCCCACCTTAGGGCCCAAGTGGGAAATTAGCTCCCCTCACAGAACCCTAGCTATTTATGGGAGAGGCTAACGGGACTCTGGGAGCACCAGAGCATGGTGAAATGGGAGAAAGACTTTCTCCCCAAGCTGATGCCACGTTTTACCTCCCAGGTACCAAAGACTCCTCAGAGAGCTCTTATAACACCTGGACCTCACCCATCATCCACCAAGCTCTTTCTTAGTAACTGTTCCTCTGACCATTAGTACTCAAATCTATAGATAAGGCAACTGAGACTAGAGAAGTTAAGGAGTTTGCCTTTGAGTCAGCTTTATTCTGCTTAAAGATGGAACAAGAGAGAAGGCCGGTGATAATCTAGAGAACTTTTATGGACCATGCTTGGAAAAGTTAGATACCACTTCTGCCCATCTTCCATTGGTCAGAACTCAGTCACGTGGTCCCACTGAAGCACAGAGGAGGATGGCAAATGTAGTTTAGCTGTGAACCCACAGAGAAAAAGGAATGCATTTTGGTGAGCTTTGAGCTGTCCCCACCACAGGCACTAAGTAAAACCAGACTCAAAAACATTCACTAATACCTTGCAATCATCCATTTCTCTCATCCCCAGAGTTACAATGAGATGTTTCAGCGGATAGTATTCACCAGCAGAGTGGGAAGAGGTGAAAGAGATCTTTAGGGAATCTCTGGAGTTGTCTGAGATGCTACTTAAATGTAAAAATGAGGTACTATTTACTGACAACTCGCTATGTGCCAGGCACTGTAAACCATACTGTAATTGCTTTATCTCATTTAATCCTCATCCAACATCATTAGGGAGTGACAATGACTGTCTCTGTCTTGTAGATGAGAAGTTGAAATGTTAGCTTATGCACCAAGTCATGAGACGACTGGAAACCACATCCAAGTTAATCAGATCCCAGAGTTCAAGTGCTTAACACGATGGCTTTTCACGGCTCTGCTCATTTCTTCCCATCAGTAAGATTATGTGTTATCCCTCAAGGGAGAAATAGGGTTCCTACTTTGCAGTAGTATTATTTAAACCACAGCATTAGCTCACTTGGAAAGGGAAACATTTTCATAAAATATTCAGAATGTGGAATATGAAAGAAAAGAAGTACATCCACAGGAAAGTCACTAATCAAAGTGATTTTCTTACCCAGTTTCTTTATGTGACTGGCGTGCTACTCAGAACAAGAAAGAAACAGGGTACATGGCCAGGCCAAAAACACCACGCTTGTCAGAGCTAGCCGGCACACTCTCAGGCTCAAACAAACAGGCTTCAGATTCCAGAAGCAGAAGCACTTGGTGGTAAAATCACAACAAGTAGTAGAGTCCACACTGGGACTATGGGTATCTGTCACCCCTACCTGGGACTGCATGTTCCTTGGCAGTAGCCTATTTACCTGGGCAGTAAGACAGAATGCTAAGACAAGGGTCATCAAGTAGCCTTGTTTCATACTTGGAGAATCATCAGGGATGGAATTGTGCTTTTGTTATTGTTGTTTTATTGGTGTGCTTTCTCTTTTGGGGTGTGGGGAGATTTTTCCAATTTTAATATGCATATAATTTTGTAAACATCTGATATAAGAATGTGTATTTTTTATTACTTTTTTAAAGTTTATTTTTGAGGGAGAGAGAAAGCATAAATAGATGAGGGACAGAGAGAGAGGGAGAGGGAGAGGAACCCAAGCAGGCTCCACACTGTCAGTGCAGAGCCCAATGCAGGGCTCAAATCCATGAACCGTGAGATCATGACCTGAGCCAAAGTCAGATGCCTAACCAACTGAGCCACCTAGGCACACCCAGAATGTGTTTTTAAATTTTGTTTTGTTTTTTAATGTTTATTTATTTTTGAGAGAGAGAGAGACAGAGCATGAGTGGGTGAGGGGCACAGAGAGAGGGAGACACAGAATCCTAAGCAGGCTCCAGGCTCTGAGCTGTCAGCACAGAGCCCGACGTGGGGCTCGAACTCAGGAATGACAAGATCATGACCTGAGCCGAAGTTGGACACGTAACTGACTGAGCTACCCAGGTGCCCCCAGAATGTGTTTTTAAATGTTGTGTTGTTTCTGTTCCCCCATCTTTTCTCTTCCCTCCAAAACAAAAATCATTAAAGTGAGGCTATGATTTATAACCTAAGATAGCTGAGAATAGAGGGAATATCGTGCACGGTACCAAGTGATACAGGAATGAACCATCCATTTCTCTCGCCTGCCCAGGGGGCCTAATCATGGGACAGTAAACTGGCCACATGTGGAGACTGTGAGCAGAAGATCCTCAGGCAGGAGCTGAATCATTCAAATTAAAAATACAAACCACACTAAAAGGGGAAAAAGCCAACAACCATTTTCCTTTTAAAAAAAATTAAGACTACATTTTAAATATTCTTTTAAATGTATAGTAATAAACTATTGTACATTTTAATCTGTTTTCTATTTGACAATACTCCATTTGCAGACTCTTCATGACTTTTAAAAATAGACCCAGAGACCAAATCCTCACAGCATGAGATTTTTCACGTTCTCTAATTTGCAGTAATGTATTTGTGTCAAATTCAGCCTACAGGCCACTCTGAAGAACAACACTGGAACTTGGTGCCTCAGAGAAGGCAAGCTAAAGTTTGAGTCCAGGAATCACAGGGGACTGTGGATCAGGCATGGGTTACACACGCCAGATGCATCACCCCAATCGTGCTTCTGGTGTGGATGGATTCTCCGTATGAGGCATGAGTTTATAGAGGTTTGCTTAGTGCCTGTGGTAGAGACAACTCCAAGTTCACCAAAACCCATTCATTTCCCCTAAGGTTTCACAGCCAGCCTCCCTTGCAATTCAGTGGGACCATATGACTGAGTTCTGACCAAAGGAAGGTGGGAAGAAGTGATGTATGACTTTTCCAAGCATAGCCCATAAAAGTTCCCTGGACTATGACCGGCAATATCTTTTGTTCCATCTTTAAAAAAAATTTCTTTAATGTTTATTTATTTTTGAGAGAGACAGAGATAGAGCTTGAGGTGGGGGGAGGGACAGAGAGAGAGGGAGACACAGAATCCGAAGCAGGATCCAGGCTCTGAGCTGTCAGCACAGAGCCTGACGCGTGGCTCGAACCCATGAACCGTGAGATCATGACCTGAGCCAAAGTCGGATGCCCAACCGACTGAGCCACCCAGGCGCCCTTCTCTTGCTCCATCTTTGACCTGAATGAAGCCAGCTCCGAGTTACATTTCTTCATCAGTCTGTTCCTCAACTGCCTGATCTATAAAACGGGGGCAAACATTACATCCACTTCTGGAGTTGTTCTAAGGAGCATTTAATGAAGTAAAATCAAAACAGTGGAACTTATTAGCTAATCTCACGGACTGTAAAATCAGAACATCTGGATTTAAGGCTTTGCTTCATAGTTATGTGACTCTGGGCAAGTTTTTAAATCTCTCTGCACCTACTTCCCATTCTGTAAAATAGGAGTAACTAACACTCACCTGAAAGGAATGTGGTCTGGAATAATTTAAATTAAATGTACAAAATGCTTAGAACAAAATAAGCCTGGCAGCTAGGGAGTACTACATAAGTCCAAGCTGCTACAACTGCTATTATAGTAATCATTGTTATTTTAGTGTATAAATTGTGAGAAGACGACTGCCTAGTGCATAGTAGTATTCATAAATGTTAACCATCATTATTCCTTTCTGTAAAATATGTATAACAATAGAATACCAGAATTAAATAAAATAATAGGTATAAAGTGTTACCATAGTATCTAGTATTGAAAAAAATGTAAGCCTTTAATAAACTCTGATCCTATGAAATGCCACATGTGCTCTGGTGGGAAAGAAGGATCTGAGGGTCAAAACCAGGCAGTGGTCCTGGATAACATGACAAAGGTGGGAAAGAATAAGTGGGTGGATGTCTTACAATCAAACACCTTTTCCATAGTATGACCTTGGGTCCATCCTAGAAGCCAAGGATGAACTGGGTTTTTAAGCTTCTAAGACCCACAAGGGAGTCCCCTAGATAGAGCTCAGTGGGGCCACAAACTTGGATAGGAAAAATAAAACTAAATTTCTACCAGCATTCCCTTTAATTATAAACGTGAACAAGAAATCACAGTGGTAATACCAGTACCTGTGACTTTGTCACTGACAGAAATAACAGATTTTTTAGTCACTTTACATTATAATTGTCACAGATACCTCAAAACATCATAATGGTTATTGCTATTTCAAAATTATAGTAATTACTAGACTTGCTTGTTACTTAATGCATTATAAAGAAAACAATTTTGCTAGATCATATTATTTTAGTAAACGCATTTCAATACAAATGGTCTCCTTAGTCATCTTAAGTATTTTATATTATGTATTTTAAGACTTTATTCTGCAAAGAAGCCCATAGTTCTCCCCAGATGCCAAAAGGTAACAGGTCCCTGGTCAAGGGTCTTGAGGACCCTCAATCTCATACACACACAGAGGCTGGTTCAGGAGTCCAGGGACGTGTTTACCAGGGTGCCTTCTGACATGTGTCCTTCTGAGCCCTCTGGTCCTCTGCCTATAAACAGAAGCTAACCACATTCTTCCCAAATGCTCCATAAAATTACTCCAAGAGTCAAATATGACAAGCAATGTGAATCCACAGGCTGGAAGTAACAGGTTCTGCACAAACTTGAGCCAGCAATCACCTCATGCCTTAGAAACTTGACAAACCCTTACCCTGAGTCCTCATTGGTGTACTAAGGGCTGCTCCTGGTTGCTCCTCCTAGAATGCCACACAGGGAAAGCTACCAAAAACTTGGGGAGACAGAGACCATCAGATGCTCTGGTGTTGAGTTGAATCCTAGCCTGACCCTTACTGACTGTGTGACTATAAATGAGTAAGTTTCACCCCCACCCCCACCAATCCTCCCCTTCCTCTTCTTTATGATGTAAAGAAGGACAGGGAGTTGAAAGAAAGTACAAAACAGGTACCTGGCAGGTAGCCACAGTATAGGGCTTGGTAAAACACAATGGTTGGGATGACACTCAACATGATTACCGTCATCATTATCACACTGGGGCAAGCATTTAATTCTTATGGAATATTCCTGTGTTCCCCACATATCCCAGAGCCCTTGCAATAAGTGCTGTGGGATGAGTTTTAGGTGGCAGACTGTGGGTGAAAGTGATGTATCTGATTTGTGTACTAAGATGATGAAAAACACAAGAGAGATTCCGTGTTCTCTTTAGCTCCCTGCCACATTGATGGCAGAGGTGTGTGTTGACACGAGGCAGCCACAGGTAGAAGCAGACTGTGCTGGTTGATCCCTCTATGGAGAGTCACCCAATGCTGACTGCACATGCAGCATGGGCGACAAGTAAATCTCTGATGGGCAAGCCACTGAGACTTCCTGCTTTACCTGTGACTTCAGCACAGCCTAGCCTCTCCTGACTAATGTTTAAGAAAACCACAGAGCAACGGACGATAACCCCTAATCATGGCAACGGTGATCTGCCATGAGACACGCCAAAAATTCAGCACCTTCCTCCGGTACAGGTGTATGCAATCCATTTGCAAGATCTGGGAAGATTCCAGTATGAGGACTGAATGCAATTCAAGGAAAGGTGCTCAGCAGTCCCTCTTTCCAGCTTTGGCTTACTATCTGAAAACCCTGCTGACCCAGAACAGCAGTGACTCATTGGAACTCAAGAAACCTTCTTGGGATACTGTGTTTGCAGTCAGCACCCATATTAGCTAAAACCACTAACATAACATTTCTATACAGCATTTTCTCTCCTTCTTCCCAAAGGTACAAGTAGCTCTTAGCACAGCACATGGGCTCTCAGTATCTACGTGGCTGCCAATCTGTAAGGAGGGGGCCTTAGGATCAGAATTCTGCCTATGCTGCTACTGAGGACAGTAAGAGGGCAAAGTAGAAAACATAATTAACACATCCCAAATCAACATGTAAAACGTGTCAGCTGTTTGAGTATTAATTAATATTTTTGCAGACTAATTACATTAGAATGACAAGGCCAGAAAGACACTAAAAGAGTTTACTAATTTTGTTCCACTCCTCTTATTTAAATGGCTGCATGGATTACCACTTTGTTCAATTTTTATTTTTTTTAATTTACCAGAAACGATCTAAACACCACACTATTTCACAGCTATCATCATTTATTCATAGCTCAATAGAGGAAGCCGGAATAGCAATAACTCTTTCCCCCCCTAATTGCCATTCTGGTCAGATAAGTGAGATATCAGCCCCAAGTCAAGCTACATTAGTGCCGAGAATCAGACACAGTCATGAAGTTTCTCCAAAGTGTGTGAGCATCATTTGTCATGAGAGGTTTGTGCTGAGCAATGCAGACTTTAACCCAAAGGGGTTTTGAAGTCTGCTTCCCCCATCTTAGCTGGGCGGTTAGTTCAGAAGACAAGTTGCCTAGAAGCAAGTACTAATTCTGTCTACTAGCCATATGGCCTTGGATGGATCCTATCAACTCTTGTGAGCCTTGGTTTTCTCACCCATTACATGAAGGTTATAGTAACACTCATCCACCCAAGTTTGTTGGAAGGAACAAACAAGGTAGTCCATGTAAAATGTTTGGCACTCTCCCTCACATACAGTGGGCACTCAACACATGTTGGCTGTTCTCACCACCACTAGCACCTACCATTATCACCGTCATGAAGAGTCCCTTCCAATGTCCCATTATCACATGCCAATCTACATGTCCAAGTGACTTTCCAATTCTCCTCTTACTCACATACATAGTCAACCCAGAGCAGTCTCTTTGCTGCTTCTCAGACTTGTTCCAGATTACTGAAATATGCCATAGAGTGTGGTACCCAGGTATAGAGTCTTCAATACCTCATTATGATCTTAGAGCTAGGGCACATGGGTGGGTGGGTGGGAAAGGAAGCCTCACCTCTTCTGGAAGTCTCTCGAGAGTCCCAGGAGACTTGATCATCCCATGTAGGTGTTCACTCTCTCCGTGATCCCTGCTCTACTTTAGAACTTTGCTAAAAACATCTGTTCACCTGTCCACATATTAAACTTGATTACAGGCTCTTTCAGGGCAGGAAAATGTCTTACTGATTTTAAGTAACCAGGGTTTAAAGGTATAGCTATAGAATAATAGATGCTCTTTAAGTTTGTTGACTTAATGCATGGACCCCAAAGAGGTCCATCTGCTAATGTATACAAAGTCTGCTCAGTTCCAGACACCCAAGTAGTTGCCTACTTGGACCTCCTCCTTCATCAATGACCCTTTGTTAATCTTTGCCCTTGCCCTTCGTTTCCACAGTCAACCAGTGGAACTCCCTACCCCCCTGGGGTGCTTCTGAACATCCCAACACTGCCCTTCAGCTGCTATTTCCAAGCCTTCTCCTATCTCCTCCACAGAAGCCCTCCCACTGTGGCTAAGTCCATTTCTCCTTCACCATTGATAAAACATGCTGAGCCCTTGGAATTATGCAACATTACAGACTATGACAGGCTGGAGCCTCCACTGTTCAGTCCAATTTAGTGGATTGCATCTGAGAGCGAGAGTGAAATGTGAGCCTGGAGCACATCTTTTGATCTTAAACAGTCAGAAGGTTGGAATGTATAATGCTATGGAAATAAATGGTGTCAAAACTGTACGAAATAATTCATGGTGTGGGAATGAGTTTTGTGATCACAGAACACTCACAAAATCTTAAAACAGAGAGTCAATGAGGTTGGTTGAGCTGCGGCTGTGAAAGCTTGCAAGAAGAGAAAATTCAGAAGAGGAGAGACTGGATTTTTCTCTCAAGAGTTGAAAAGCCCAAACTTTGCTTCCAAGAGATGAGAGGTAACTGCTAGCTTCCCCTCCTTCCCCTCCTTGTCACCTCAGCTAACAGTCATGGATGTGGTTCCTGATCCTCCTCCTGCTACCTCTGTGACTCATTTAACTAACTACCTTGAGCCTCAGTTTGCTCATCTGTAAAACAGGAAAACAGTAATTGTATTTACTTCATAGGGTTCTTGTAAGGGCTAAATTAATAATATAAGGTCTATAAAATGTGCTTTTTTTCCCCTTTGGTTACTTACTTTTCTTCATTAACTCATTGCAACATGCAAATAATGAGATCCTTCTAACTCATCCTCAAAAACTCACACCCATTTTTTTTTATGATAAAACTAATGGAAAGAGAATTTTTCAATTGCTCACCTTTCCCAGGAACCCTTAATTAATTTCCATGGAGTAAGGTGTTTTTGGAAGGCTTTGGAACTAATGCTTCCTTTTGGTTTAGAGGCTACAAACTGGTTCTAGCTGGCTCCTCTGCTATTTCCTATTGTGGCTTAGAATGAGCTCCCAATGATACTAATAAAAACAACTATGATGACTGGAATATATTAAGAGCTATTTATGCATTAGGTAATATGGTAATTGCCTTCCATACCCTATATTATGCCTTTTCACCTTCACAAAAAAAGCTATAAGGTTCATTCTTTAATTATCTTCATTCTATGGAGAAGACAAATGAAACATGCAAAGGTTAAGTAATTTCGCTGAGTTTTGCCGCTAGCAGGGACTAGAGATAAGAAATGACGGAGCCGGGGTTTGAACTCCACACTACATCCTCACAACGGTTATGTTCACCATGGAAGCAATCCCAGCATTGCAGTGAGACAGACTGATTCACACACTGGCCCTGTTGTTTAATTCTTTGGTTAAGTTTGGTCAGTCTACACCACCGCTCAGTGTTGGTTTCCTTCTCCGTACAACGTAGACAGCGACATGCATTTGAAAGACTGTTGGGAAGACAACACAGTGCTTGGCACTCGCTACGCATGTAGTGAATGACAGCCACGGTGCTCAGTACTGCTGCTGGCAGTTCCTGTTCCTCTTCCTGCTCAGATGCTTACCCATGCTGATTTGCCAGACAGAACTCCCTAATCAATCAGCCTCCCACCACCATGTTCCCTCCTTCTGCTTATCTTTCCTCTTTAACCACCAATTTTACCTCTGCTCCCCTTATTCTCAGCACATAAATTTTCCCCTACTATTCGCTGGGACAATGAAAGCTTCAGGCATAACAGCTTTCAATTTCTCTTCCTTCAAATTTATCCATACTTACTCTCCGTTTTCTGTTTCTCAATGTCACAGAGGAAAAATGTCCTTTTTTCAGTCCCATTAATACCAAAGTTCTCTGGCACAGGTGCTGAGCCCTGGTGACACAATGGGGATCCAAGCACATACCCTCAGGGATACTTTGGTCACCATCAGTGGGTAAACCCCATCTATGCTCTGATCCTATCCTCATAACCTCTGAGGCCTGTCCTCCAGAGCTATAATACACCCAAGCCTCTGCCATCTTCAAAATTCCTTCACATCAAAGAGGCTATCATTCGCTTGGCTCAGTCACTTGGCCCTTGAAAGGCTGGTATATACTGTGCTTACGTGTCTTCTCTTTCCATTTATTCCTTAAGCCACCAAATTTAACTTCTATTTCCACAACCTACAATGGGAAGGTTGTTGTTGAGAACACTGAGGATTGTATACTTGCCAAACCCAGTGCCATCAGTCCAGTGCTCACTCTCCTTGACCTTAGTGAATTATTCAGTACCCTCACCTCTTCCGTGTAACCTCTTCCTCTTTGACTTGCGTGAGGATACTTGGCCTTGGTTTCTGCGTGTTCACTATGATCACTTCCACTCTCCTTTGCTGCTCCCACACTCCCTTTAATGCTCATTCCTTGACCATGCGAACTCTTTGCCATCTGTACCTTTTCTCATGTTCTCCACTTTTCTTTACTAGATGATGACCTAATTTACTTTTCAAGGCTCCAGTCTTTATATGGGAAGCCTCCATAGATACCTCACTCCTATCTAACTTACTGACATTTGAACTCAGATTCAAAACTTCCCAAATATGGAGTACAGCTTAAGGAGAGAGTTTCACTCTTGTGAATACTCTGGTGCTCATAAAACAATGGAGACCATAGGATTTAGGATATAACCCTCCCACCCCACTTTGGAACATGTGTTCTTTGCGGGTGTGACTGCACATCAAAGTTCTACATGTGTCCAGTGCCTAGTGCTGTGCCTAGTATATAAATGCTGTCAGGTAAATATCCATCAAATTAAAACCATGCCAACAATATCTCCAACTGAGAATTTTAGGCCCTTGAGTTAAAGCCAGGTGATTGTTAAGGTTCTGTAAAATATTGTTTTAAGCTGGCTTCAAGGACAGGGAGGACTATCAAAGTGTAATTAGGTAAAATCAGACAAGGCCAAGAGTGCCCATTGGAAAGTTGCTAATCTTCAAGTGGATCTTGTTTTTGGTAGAGAGAAAGGGGCCATGAACTCTAATATGAATTAAGCCATGTAACTCAACTTCTGCCTGGCTAGGGTCTGGGTCAGCCATGGTACAAAACCTTCACAGCAAGTTTTCAAAGTTACAGGTCTCAAAGTAAATTTTGAATGAGCTTATTTATACACTGTCTTGCTTTATACAATAGATAAAAGACAGGAGTTGTGTGAGGAAATAAAATAATAAATGATGAATATTTATTTTGTGACAGGTACTATCTTAGGCAATGCATATAGATTATCAAGCTCTAAAATTCAAACCAACCTTTGGGGTGGTTTAATTTTCCCCAATTTAAGGATGAGAAACTTATTTGGCAGGCAAGTGACTTGCCCATAGGCACCTGACTTGTAAGATGTGGACTCATGATTCATACATCATCGAAGAGACTTCAACGCTCGCGTTCTTTGCACTGTAACCTTGTCCATGCAATAGCTCAGCTTTTCTTTATAAAATATTCTGGCTTCTCAGGTGACCTGAAATGGCCAGGATTGATCTTTTGCCCACAAAGAAACTCAGTCCCTTTTCAAAGTACTGGTTTCTCCCCACACGGGCCAGAGCGCATACAGGGCTCTGAAGCCCTGAGACTCAGGGTTGAGACAGGAAAAATAAATGATTCCTTGGCCTGGGATAAAGTTTCCTTCTGGAAGGAAAAAAGGATTAGTGGGAGGGAGGTTCTACCTACGTTTCCTAAAGGCCCCTGGGCTTTACCACCTGCACTGTTGGCCACTGCAATTATTTGGGATGGCAAAACTATAATATCAATCAATCTCAGTCCGGTTCCTTTGCCATGAAATAGGAGCAGGCCAATTTATCAAAATTGAGGCCCTCCACTGGGTTTATATTGCCATTAAACTATCAACAGGAAATCATTAAGGTGAGGCAAGAAACCAACTGCTAACTGAATAGAAATGATTTTTTTTCCAAACATCCTCGCTTGCAACCTCCTTTGTTTGCCTGTCAGCATAACCAACTGTGGGGCTGGGTCTCAGATCTTTGTGTTAATGTGCAGTTGGTGGTGGAGAGAACTCAGATGTAGGCATTTGCAATCCGATGGCTATGCCCAGGTTACTTGGTTCTCTCTCAGCAGGGCAAGCTGCGTGACGATAAATAGGGGGGAAATGTGTAT
The DNA here is from genome assembly GCF_018350175.1 of Felis catus. Classification (NCBI taxonomy): domain Eukaryota; kingdom Metazoa; phylum Chordata; class Mammalia; order Carnivora; family Felidae; genus Felis; species Felis catus. Next base: position 36,329,673 of record NC_058383.1, read on the forward strand.
GCATTTGTGCGATAAAACAAGCTTAATGATTCTGAAGGGGAAGGAGACCACGAGACATACAGTAGCAACTTAGGAACAAAATGGAACCATGCAGGGCCAATTAATGTGCAAATATGTGTGTGCTGAACTTGCATTCCATTCATCATGTGGACATGGAAATTGGGCCATTTATCTGTTATATTATGTATGTGACATCTTAGTTTGGTTCTTACAGGCTGCTCAGAGACAAAGGGCCATGTGCTTTGCGGCTAGCAGAGGGAATTTAAGATAAATTCTTCAGCTGTCATAAACATTGCTGGGCAGAATTTGGTCAGAAGATAAAGCTCTTTCCTCTGCAGGGTTTTAACATTTCTCAATAGTCCATGTGCCACCTTATTAAAACTGTGTGTGGTGCGGGGAGGGGTGGCATATGCCATGAAAAATTATTGGCACAAACAGCTTGCTGTCATGTTTTCAAAGTCCAGATTTAGCAAACGTTATTCACATATTCACTGTCAATCTGTAGAGAGAAAGGGAACTGGCAAAGCCATTCATTCTCACTGATTCTGTGGGTTTGTAATTCTTCTTGTCTCCCTTTAACCAATGACTCCTCCACAGGTGGGGTTTGTTCTGCTTAAATTACAACTGTTTGTACTTAGGAAAAAAGAAAGTCATTTGAGAAGGAAAAGACCTCACAGAAGCACCTTCCCAGAGCCACTATTATTTACCTAACAGAACATGCCATGAATATGGATCATGCATTAAATAACGGTGATCGCTCCCTTTGATGAATTGCCATTAGAAATTCAATTAATAAAAGGTTACCTCCCTGCAGTAGTGCAAAAAATATGATCAGGTTACAGCAATTACAATTTAGTCTTAGAAACAATCATTAGGAGAAAAAGTTTCGTGTGTTTTTTTAAAACCTGTTCCATCTGGGAAATAGAATCTGGAGCAAAAATGAAGGAAGGAAGCAAGGGATGAGTGAGTGAATTTCGGTGTTTTTTTGATCTACAGTTTTGTCTATATGTTGAGCATTCCTACACTTTTATCCCACCTTTTCCACCTGATCATCCTTTTTTTTTTCATTATCCTGTTTTATATTTTTAATGTTTGTATTTTCTTTCCTTTCCTTTCCTTTCTCCTCCTCTTCCTCCTCCTCTTAGTATACAAATTTCATACTATAAAGTGCATAATTTTAACATGGCACTCTATAAATTCTACATGTGCTGGTTACCTGTGTAACCACATCCAGGTAACAGTGATGAGTATCTCCATCATCCCAAGAACTTCTCTTGAGCCTCTGCTCAGTCAGCACCTTCAAGTGGTAACTACTATTGTTAACTTTTATCACCAGAGAGGAGTGCTGGTTTTAAATGCATGTTAATAAAATCACAGTGTAATCTGTCATTCTCATTTTTTTCACTCAACATGTTTCTGAGATTGCTGTTTCATAGATATATAAAAATTCTTTTTCATTGCTGTCTTGTACTCATTGCGTGGATATACCACAGTTTATTTATCTATTGTCCTATTAATGGACATGTGGTTTGTTTACAGTTTTTGACTATGATAAAATTCCTGTGGACATTTTTTGCTGGGCATAAGCGTTCATTTCTCTTGGGCACACAAGTAGGCATGGAATTACCAGATCATTAAAACTTCATTTTTAAATCTGAAAATGGCAGGAACAATATCTTCCCATACGCCATTTCTGTGAAATTGAAAAAGGATAACATATGTAAAGGTGTTTTTATTGTTGTTTGTTTTAAATCGCCAAATGGGACACAAATGTGAGACCCTTTAAGGGAATGCAAGACGGAAGGTCCAAGAAACAGGCAGCTGTCCGTGGTGCTGACCAGAGAGGCTGGACAGGCATTCGGGTATGATCTAGAAAGCAGGACTGGCCCTTAAGGATTGACATTGCTAACAATTACTGAACACCCACTATGCACCAGGTTTATGTAGTGTTGGGGAATTTTATGTTTGTGTCCTCCCAAAATTCATAGGTTAAAATCCTAACCTCCAGTGCAATGGTATTAGGAGGTGGGGCCTTTGTGAGTGATCAGATCAGAAGGGTGAAGCCCTTATGAATGGGATTAGTGCCCTTCTAAGAAGAGACAGAAGAGTTTGCTTCCTCTCTCTGCTCTCTGGCCACACAAAGATACAACCAGTAGGTGGCTATCTTGCAAACCAGGAAGAGCATCCTCACCAGACATCAGATCTGCCAGCACTTTGACCTTGGATTTCCCAACCTTCATAACTGTGAGAAATTAGTTCCTGCTGTTTAAACCACCCATTCTATGTGATCACGTTACAGCAGCCTGAACAAAGACACATAGCATGGCAGTTAAGAGCCAATACTTTGTACCCCACCTTGAATCCTGGCTCTATCACTCACTAGTTGAATGACTGGGAAAGCTACTGTGTTTTCTGAGACTGCATTTAATCCTCTGTAAAATAAAGATTATAATAGTGTGTACATCACAAGATTTCATAAGGATTTTATAAGATGATACGTGTAAAGCCTTACATATATTCATGCTGAATACACAAAAAGTAGATTTCTAGTTACAGCAGACTAAAAGAGTAAACACTGTCAATGCCATTTTAATGCTCTCAAAAACCTCATGTGATGTGTATTATCATTCTCATTCTGAAAACAAGGAAACTAAGTTTGGGGAGGTAAATGACTGGCTTGAGTCATTGGTCACAAGATCATGGAAAGCAGGTGATACTAGTGGCTCCTTACCGCCACCCCTTCCTTTTGTTCCCCATTCCATTACCCTCCAAATGATCTGCTTCCCAAATATCTGCCTCACTAGGCATCCAAAGTAACATTTACACCACCAATGCACATCAGTTCCTGGAAAACTTTTGCACACCAAACTATTGCATCCAAGGATGCAGATATTCACCTGGGGCTTCCACTATTTGACAATGGTCTCCCCTTACATTTTGTAGAACCATGACAGAATCTGCCTCCACACCCAAGTTACGGATCCAAAGGAGATGTTATTATCCTCATTGGGCACACCAGGAGGGTGAGTCTTAGAAGTTACAGTGATGCACAAGGCCACAAAGAACCCAGGCTCCTAAGCTGAGGTCAATGTTTCTTGTTTTACCCACACAATAACTTGGGATTAGGAGCCTGAGTGCCCTGTGGCACTGGATATATTTTGGAGATACTCATTAAATGACATCACATACAAGTCCCAATGATGGTCATCTTGCTGGTGACCTCTGACCAGTATCTTTTTTTATCACTTACCAGCACCAGCCACAGTTCCCTTGGTGCCTCAGAGGTTGAGTAGGGAGAGGAAGAGGAGAGAGGAAATGGGAGAAGAGCACAGAGACAGAAGGAGGTCTCGCTGCCAAAGCAAGGCTTATCTTAATGGAGCTGGAATCATAATGTGTACATACAGACAGACTCTGAAGTCACCAAGACAGAATCAAACAGGACACCTGACTTTGAAACCACAAACCACCTTTACAGGACTACTCAGCGCATACCTCTTCAACCCCAAACACAGCACCACGGAAACTAGCCAATTAACAACACCCCATCCAAACAACCAGGAGACTGCACAGAGCAGATCACAGCTAGGATACCTATTTCACTGCATCACAGAAGAAAACCACATCAAAATGTCCTCCAAAGAGATAGCAAAACCACATTTCCTACCTCAACTTTGCTGGCAGCCAGGCTTGTCGAAACCTGAAAGTTAAAGAAAAAAAAAGACATTAGTATTGATTCAACAAGAAGGTAATTGGATTAATTGTCTTTTTAAAGGAACTGGCATCAATAATTTGTTATGACCCAAGGGGACAATGAGTGCGACACACACACACACACACACACACACACAAAGGGACTTTTTCTTCTACCAAGCACAGCAACAAGATTTGTTTTTCCAGTCCTGTGTATAAGGTGAAGAAGATAATTAATATTTTCAACACATTATAACCATCTTGCCAGAAAAAAAAGGGGGAGGGCTGTGTGCAATGCCCGTGCACTGATAATGATTAAATGAACACTAAAAAGGCAAAGGCATTGAAGACATTTTTGAGGGTTTTTTTTTTTTTTTTTTTTTGCTTAAAGTTTCACATCGGTGCTATGGGAAAGTAAAACTACAAACTACAGCAACTATAGTTTTCTGTTTTCAAAATGCCTCAAAATATTGTAAAATAAAGCATTGTGCCAACTTCACATTTATTGTCTGACTCATTTAATCTCCAGGACAACTTTTATTATTCCCATTTCATAGATGATAACATGAGATTTTTAAAAAGTTAATTTTTCCAAGCCCAGAATGTTATTAAGTAGGGGAAATTAAATTAAAACCCAAGATAACATCATATGGACTTTCAGGGTCCTACCCACAGCCCATTCTCTACCAAAGGATTTGATTCCGACACCACCCACCATTGTTCATATAAGCGTATAAGGGTCTCCTCTCCAGGGGCACACAGGATTTTTTTTTCTGCTTTCTATCTTGAAACTTTCTATCTCATATCCAAGGTTGACTTGACCAAACTCAGCCATATTTTCCTACCAGACAGCTATGGTACGAATTATGTCACTCTAAAACTCATGAAGCTCTAACCCCCCTATGTGATGATAGTTGGGGATGGGGCCTTTGGGTGGTAATTCAATTTAGATGAGGTCATGAGGGTTGGGTCCTCTTGATGGCGTTAGTATCTTTATCAGAAGAGACACCAAGAGATGGGTTCCCTTTCCTTCCTTTCTCTTTCCACCTGTATGTACTAAGGAAAGGCTATATGAGGACAGAAAAAGGAGGAGGCCATTTGTAACCCAAGGAGACAGCCTTCACCAGACACCAACTCTGCTGGTACCTTGACCTTGGACTTCCAGTCTCCAGAACTGTGAGAAATAAATTTTTCTGTTGTTCAATCCACCCAGGCTATGGTATTTTGTTATGGCAGCCCACACTAAGATACTGATCAATACTAGCTCACAGTTGTGACTCCAACAAAATGCTTAGGAACCTACGTCTTCCTAAATTAGCTGACCAGTCCCTGAAGCTCATACTGGCCCAGCTCCCAGCAGCACCTCTCCCACGCTCACCTCAAGGTATCAAGTCTAGCCCTCATCTAAACATTAGGCCCAGAAGTAGCTCAGACAGAGCTACTTGCTGCCCAGTGGGCAGCTTCACGCATCATTAGCCTCCTAAATGGGAGGCCAGCCTTCAAATGACCTCAGCCAAGAGAGTCCATTAGCCACGGCCTGAAGCTTGCCAAACCACGAATCCAGGGGCCAGGCCTGGAGAAACGCTCCAAGGTGTAATCAATGTCAGAGCTCAGAGCCTCTCTGCTCCTGGCCTCTGCTCTGGAGCCCTTTCAGAACTGGGGCTGGGAGAAGAGCTGATTCCCAAGCAATTGGCCACAGATGCTCTGGATGCTACACAATCTCGTGTGTGTGTGTGTGTGTGTGTGTGTGTGTGTGTGTGTGTGTGTGTGTGTATGTGCGTGTGCATGTGTGTGTGTGCGTGTGTGTGTGTGTACACCTGCAGAGACATGCATTTCCCTGCTAAAAACCAGTGGGAATATGAAAGGGGAGCATGATATTTAGCAGCTACAGGTCTTAAGCAGTATGTCTCTCTCCATGCTTCACGGAGCACTTGGACCACACAGTTCTCAGCTGACCTGGATTTTCTCCACTTTATAATTTTAGTGTGTGTCTCCTAACCTGTGTGTCTCCTGATTTTGTGCAAATCCAATTCTTACATCTACCTTAGGTAAATATATAGAGGGAGGCATCGATATGGCTATTGATTGCAGCATTGTTCAAGATAACAATACATTTCTAAAAATTTTTAAACATCCACAAATGAAAGAATGACTAAAACACTGAGTTTGAATACTCAAATGCCTGCAGGGGTCAGGGAAGTAATCAAAATGTATAAAGTGGGCTGCCTGTAAGATAATAGGGAATGGTGGGGCCTGTGTGGAAATCAGAGATTGCCTACTCTACCTGAATCCATTGGATTTAATTTAAAACAGGGTAGCTATGGTTCTGGCCAAACAAAGCACATATGTACTCTGGATGTAGCTGTTGGGGACTCCAAATTTATGATCCTCTAAGCCAAACCAATTATGGTACATCCATATTGTAAAATATTACACACAGTTAGAATATTATGTTTCTTGTAGTGTTCTGACATGAAAAACTGGACAGCACATGCTATTGATGAAAAAGAAAAGATGGGGAACAGGACACAAAATTGTACCAATCTCTAAAAAAAACCCTCAAGTCTACATGCATTATACATTCCTCATCTCCTCCCTGCCTCCCTGCACATAGATATATGTCTGAAAAATGTCTAGGAGGAATACTCATTAAGCTAACAAAGGTCTACCTCTGAGGAAGAAACTGGAACTTGACTGATAATTGATGGGTTGAAAAAAGTTGTGGGGAACTTTCTTTTTCCAAATTGTTTGAAATTTTTTCAGTGAGAATGTACCCAGATATTACTTGTCAAAATAAACATAAATTTAAGATAGGATAAAAAATTGGGGTGCCTGGGTGGCTCAGTCAGTTAAGCCTCTGACTTTAGCTCAGGTCATGATCTCACGGTTCCTGAGTTTGAGCCCCACATCGGGTTCTGGGCTGACAGCTCAAAGCCCAGAGTCTGCTTCAGATTCTGTGTCTCCCTCTCTCTCTCTCTGCCCCTTCCCCACTCGCACTCACTCCCTCTCTCTCAAAAATAAACAAACATTAAACAAATTAAAAAAATAAAATAGGATAAAAAAAGATTTATGGTGCCTCAATATTAATAAGACTTTAGAAATATGCTGAGTTTCTAGTTCTCACTGAAGAGTGAACTAAACCCAACTCTCTCCACCATTCATATGACAAAGTAGGAACTGGGTCATATGGTCATTGATAGGGAGTGGTGTGGCTTTTGGCCAAATGAAGACAAATAGTACTTAGGATTTATAATTCCACCTATCAGGTAAGTAGAGAAGAAGCAAATGGTGAAAGTTACTGGAACCCTCTAGATACTACACTGAGGGGAGGTTGATTTTATAGTCCTAATTATGTTAGATTCACTTCTAACACACATAGCTCAGGGCTTATCCAGGAATGTGGCACCCACAGACCTAGGGGCCCGTCTGTGATCTCCTGGGGTATGTCAGGCACCTAGAATGGACTGCAGAAGCCAGCTGGATGAATGAGGCTCATCTGTAGGGGCTGTAAGTGCCAGGTGAAGGCTTTTGGCTTTTATCTTGTCAGCAGCAGCCATCAGAGGGTTTCCAGCGGGGCCTGATATGATTAGAGCCATGTTTGAGGTGAGCCATTCAGTGCACCCTAACAAGGCACAGAAGGCTTGCCGGAAACTCCCGGCAGGACACTCCTTAAAGCTTTGTTCCAGCCATTTCCCATCCTTTAATCATTTCCTTCCTCTTCTTCCATTTCTCTGTAAGTGTTTGAAATTGCAAAGGCTGATGTTAAGGGTTTCCTCCTTGCTTGTGCTAGGAACCTGACATACATGATTACCTCGAGATCCTCACCTCAACTCTAGCAGCAGGCTCTCCTGCTACATTTTCAGACAGGGAAGCTGAGGTTGGAATGCTAAGCTCCCTTCCACACTATAGAGTGTCAGAGGCAGGTTTTGAACACAGATCAGACTTCAAAACTGTCTTCAAAACCCATATACGGATTATGCCCACACAATGTAGATAATGGATTCCCTCCGAGGTCTTCCCACAGATGAGTAGATAGCAGGACTAAGTTAATTGATTGAGGGAAGATCACTGTTCAGGCATACCCACTTAGTCTCCTAAGCACCTGAGTCTGAGATACCCAAATACCATCTGGGATTCTGTTGTTCCAAACTATTTTTTTGATAGCATGGGATAGAAACAACTCTAAATAGCTTAAGGACACAAAATAATTTATTAGCTGATTCAACGCATAGAGCTCACTTTAAATGGATCTAGAAAAGGACCAAATAAGTCAAATTACTTTTCTGGTATAGCAGTGAACTGAACCCAGGTCTCTAGGATTCTCTATACCTTCATGGGAGCACAATGAATTTTTTGGGGAAATTATGGGTGCAGGCCTCGTATATTTGCTAGGGACACGGAAGCTGCAGCAACAGATAGAACCAAATGTGTAATGGTTCAACACAATGGGTATTCGTTTCTTGCCCACGTAATAGTCCCAGGTGGAAGAACATGACAGGCCAGCTGTCCTCCACATGATCATCCAGGGATTCAGGCTGAAAGAGGCTCTGCATCTTTAATATGTGGCTTCCATGGTCACTATGGTCATCTTCATACTAGCCATCCAGGAGGAGGAAAACATATGGAGGAACAAAATGGTGGTCTTTAGGAACCAGACCCAGAAATGTCAGGCATTGCAGCCCACATTCTACTGGCTAGAGCTCAGTCAAGTGGCCATATACAATGGCAAGGGGGTGTGGACATGTCGTCATTCTGTATGTCAAAGAGGACAATATGGACAGCAGAGCCAGCAGGCCTGGCCACACCTCTTCACTGCATGGTTCCCTGATAGAAAATCCACTTCTGGGGGCGCCTGGGTGGCGCAGTCGGTTAAGCGTCCGACTTCAGCCAGGTCAAGATCTCGCGGTCCGTGAGTTCGAGGCCCGCGTCAGGCTCTGGGCTGATGGCTCAGAGCCTGGAGCCTGTTTCCGATTCTGTGTCTCCCTCTCTCTCTGCCCCTCCCCCGTTCATGCTCTGTCTCTCTCTGTCCCCAAAATAAATAAACGTTGAAAAAAAAAAAAAAGAAAATCCACTTCTGTCCAATCTCTTCCAATTTCTCCTCATGATTAATTCTGTCAGCATAATTCAGTCTCTTGGTGCTAAGTTCCCCTCACTTTGCAGCTGGTCCTCTTGGGTGCACAAGCCAGGTGTCTCAAACCCTGACCTTCTGTGGTATCCTCTTGACACTGAGGAAACTCACTGGTTGGTTCATGAGACCAAAGCTGAGACTGAAGCTGTTCCCGTCCTTCATACCCACTCTCTTATTTTCTCCCTCTGCTTGAATAAGCAGAAAGGGACCATCAGCAAAGAAGCTGCATAAGCACACAGTCTTACTGCTCACTCCCCAATATCTACAAAAGATCCCCTCAGAATTCAGCTTTTCTCCAAGTTGACACTGATCATTCTCTCTCTCCTTAGAACCTCTGACCTTCTGTATCTATAGCAGACCTAGCTTGTTCCTCTGAAAGAGACCTGAGGAGGTATCTCAGCCCTTGTGTTTGGCCCTCTCTCAAATATAAGAGATGCTCAGCACTCCTTTGTATTCAGATATGATCCTAAGGATCTATTCTGGGATAACAGGAAACATTTCAGTCACCTTGACCAACGGGGCCAGCAACAAGTTTTGAATTTTTCACCAAATTGAGTCAACTCTTTACTTGAACTCACTGAGTCTCTGGGTTGTTTTCACTGGTGTACACAGAATACCTTCAGGTGCTATCATCAAAGAGTAATGAAGCAGAAACATTCTTGGGCTGTGAAATAAGACAAATGGGGCTCCTGCCACTCAGCAGCTGAGTGGCAGTGAGGTCACTTCCCTCATCTGAGAGTTTACTTCTCTTCCCCATGGTGGTGTTGGTTTTATGTTATCTCTTAAATAGTAAACACTGGCATCTCTACCTGCAATGGTCATATTCTCTGGATGCTAGGGACTCTAAGGCTGGTTGTAGAGTCAAGTCCTGGGTTCAATACCTATTTCTACCACTTTCCAGATATGTCATCTTGGGCACATGTAGGGATTGAAACTGGCCAAATGTTTTTGGGTACTTCTTCCACTGAAAGGTGGGGTCTTTGTTCCCAACCCATGAATATGGGTGGGCTCTAAAACTACCTTGACCCACAGATTAGAGCAGAAGGGATGTTATTTCAGTTCTGGGCTCAGCCATAAAAGACTGACATCTTCCGCTAGTATCCATGGCAACCCTCTCTGAGTGCCCCCAGATGCCATGTCAGAGGTTCAACTACCCGGAAGCCCCTGGGAGAAGCCACATTGAGACACTGTGATGGAGAGTTCCAGGTAAGCCTAAACTTCCAGCCTCCCTGGCCAGAGTGCCAGCCACATAAGAGAGGCCATCTTGGACCCTCCAAGCTATCCATCTGGCAGATGAATGCCACCAAGAAATTTCAGTCAATTCATGTCTGGCACACCATGCCTGGATTTCAGACTCAAAAAATCTTGAGCTATAATAAATGGATGCTGTTTTGAGCCACTAGGTTTTAGGATACTTTGACACACAACAACAGATGATCACAAGAAAAGGTACTTATCCTCCCCAAACCTGTAATTGTACACTTACAAAAGAGAAAATGTGTTTTTTAAGATCATTTTAAGAATTAACCAAAAACATACATTCAAAGCCCTTGACACGGTCCCCGGCACATAGTAAATGCTGGGTTTATCATTCCTTTCACAGAACCACATGCACTGTGCTGTTCGTTGTGCATTTATACATGCAATACTCCAGATTTACTGTCAAGTGAAGATGTTCGGTGAGCTCAATTTGATTTCCAGCTGGCAAAATGTATATGGGTTGCTCTGGAATCAGAAATCCCTGGGCTTTGTAAATCCTTGCTCTACCATTTACAATCTGTGTGCATGGCCAAGGGAAAGTAACTTTACTTCTTTGAGCCTCAGTTTCCTCATTCAGAAAATGGACACAAAACTCTATCTCACTGCCTTTTTTGGTGTGGATTCATGGATATGTCTGGTATGGAGTTGGAATTGGAGATAAGACGGCTGTCATTTCGATGAGTTTGGTATAGCAACTGTAACAGCAGCAATCCTAACACCTGGTATTTTAAACTTCACTGCACTTCATGGAACAGCCGGTGAACAGACTACCCAAAGGGGTATTTTTGAAAGCAAGCAGCTTCCTCTCTCCCTGCCATCCCTCTCCTCCCTTCTAGCCCAGAACTTGGTTCCAGCCACTGAGGCACCATAACTCAGCCCAGATTTTCAAATGTGAGTGTAAAAAAGGAAAGAACCCATTCACAGATGATATTCAACACCCCCCCAAACAAATTCCACAGGCTCCAGACATGCCCAATGAATAAACGTCTCTTAAAATTCTTCTAGAAAATGCACAAGGTTTCTCTTAATAACTTTCAGTGTCAGAAATGAAATATTTACATGCACTTGCTTCAAAATTCTGGCAGCTTGTAACCTAAGAATAGTTTTACTTATGGTGTTAAACAACTGCCTTAGGTCTATCTTGTGGATGATATTGAGAGCAGCAAGAGGATGGAGGGCAGGGAGAGGAAAGGAAAAGGCCGTCCATGGTAGGGAGGCTGAGCAGGAAGGGGCTGACAAATCTCTGCCCTTGGTTTGCCCTTGAAGTTAGTGTGTTAAGAAGGTTAAAGTAGTTACAGCACTACGATGATGGCTGTCTGAGCTGTGACGAGCCCATCAGTCACCCTGACACGTGCTGGAAAACACTGAGAGATTGCAAACATTATCTGAAGCTTAATTATGAGGCACATAGGAGGCTGGGCTGGTGTCAGGAGGGGATGCTGGGGCTTCCTGAGCCCATTCCCACCAGATCCTATAATCTTTGGGGGTAAGCTGCTGCCATCTGTGTCTCTTGCAGAGAGGCCCTGTTGCTTTCTGAGGTTAGGCTACAAAGTTTAAAAAGGCTAATATGGGTCTGTTTTCAAATTTAGCTCAGAAATCTGGAAATATAAAGATGTTTTAAAACTCTTCTTTCTCTTTGACCCAATAGCTCTTGGCTCCTGGGAATCTCTCCTAATCACACATTGGAAATACAGCAAAAGTTTGTGGCACAAAAGAATGCTTTGTAACATTTGTGTAATGGCAACTACCTAGGTACCTAACAACAGGGGATTGACTCACCTTAGTGAGTCATCCCCTTTTCAGGGACTACTGTATTCCTGTTGAAGTGATGCTTACGCAAAGTTTGAAATAACACGGGAAAATGCTTATATATTAAGGAAAAAAAAACCCAGAATGTAAATGACATATACCCCATGATTTCAATTATGTTAAAACACGAATAAGAGAAATGTTGGAAATTTTCATAATTATTTCCCCAAAAATAATTAGCAGTGTTTTTCTTTGGGAGGTAAAACTGGATATTTCATTTTCTTCTTTCTCTCTGGTGTTTTCCAAGTTTTCTCCAGTAAAAAAAAAAAAAAAAAAAAAAAAAAAAAATTACACAAAGTTATTATTTAGATGCCATCTAGTTCCTGCCAATCCTTTCAAAACTTTCAAATATTCTACCCTTTTCCTAATAATATCTTCCCCCAGGGATTAGTGATTCTACAGAGGATCTAGGCTATGTGATTTGAAATGGCACAATGAGACCTAACACTGGTTTTGTATTACACTTCACGTATCAGGCACTGTGCTGTGAGTTTTGTTTATACTCCCTCATTCAGTCTTCAAAGCCTGCTGGGTAGGGGTTATTATGACCCTTTTAGCAATGTTGTAGGACCTAAGAGCCCAGATAAGTCAGGAAACTTTTCCAGACAATGTAGCAATTAAGAGTGAGGGTAGGAATGTGAGCTCAGATTGGCCTGACTCCAAATCCATTCCCTTCCCTTCTTCACCATCAGCCACAGATGGAGAGCAGCACAGGTGGTACCCTAGCTGTAATAGCCCTTCCTTCCAAAGCCCTTATGGTAAAATTTGAATTGCTATGGAAACATCCCTGAACTCCTCACTCCCTCCTTTTCTACCCGGTATCTCCTTTCTTCATGGTCATGGTGGCTGGAATCCCATAATTGGCGATGCTTTCACTCAGGTTAAAAAGCCCTAACTCTGTCCTCTGTGAAAATGCATATAAGGCTTGGAGAGGGGAGAGGGCATAACACCTGGACAAGAGTAAGGGACTAGGTGGAGGTTGAGGAAAGCACACACTGATCTTGAATGTTTTTATGTTGGGGAAGGGAATGCAGGGCACAATTCACAACACTTGTCATTTTTGGTTCCCAGTACCTCTTCTCTTTTCTTAAATGTTTTTTTTAATGTTCATTTATTTTTGAGACACACAGAGAGACAGAGCATGAACAGGGGAGGGGCAGAGAGAGAGGGAGACACAGAATCGGAAGCAGGCTCCAGGCTTTGAGCCATCAGCCCAGAGCCCGATGCGGGGTTCGAACTCACAGACTGCAAGATCGTGACCTGAGCTGAAGTTGAACGCTCTACCGACTGAGCCACCCAGGCGCCCCTCTTCTCTTTTCTTAAAAACATCTCAATTTCCATTCTGAGAAATCACCTCTTCTCTATGTTTGTGTGGTCTCACTGAGGAGGTGAATTGAGGCGGTCCTTTCCACACTTAATGCTGACTGCAGTTTGGAGTCACAGAAAGCAGGACAAAATGCTGTTTGTCCGGGATCTAGCCCCAGGCATCCTGATTTTGTTGATGTGGGGAGGGTACTGGCCAATGGTACTCATTAAAGCTCTCCCAGGACTCTGATGAGCAGACAAGGTTGAGGATCTTGAGGCTGGATGCTTCTTCTCAATCCCCCAGGACAACGAGGATATACACATGTCCAAGCACTGTCCCCCTCTCTCCTGAGATCCTAACTTTTGAATCAGTGACATGAGGGCAGAAACAAAGGGCTGGTGTACATATATCCCATGAATGATGGGGTTCTCCCCAAACCAGTTCTGCTAGGAGAATATCCCTCCTTACAAGAACTCCTTTTCCTAATGATATCTTCCCCAGGGATTGGTGATTCCCAGACCCCTAGGGAACCAGTGAACTCCAGAGCTAGTTTGGTTCTTGCCTCTTTCCAACCTTTTCTCCTTCTGTCCCACAGATTCTGAGAGCGCTATGCCAACCAAGTCCCTTTTTTGGACCCAAGAAGAGTAGAACATGGTCATGAAAACTACAAGGCAACACAAAGGGGCCACATAAAGGCAGGCATAAGAATGACCAGGACCACTAGATCTTTCAGCTAATAAATGACAGAAATGAATAAAAGTCCACCAAAGATTCATGTTTCTTGTTCCATCATGTGGAATTCTCACTGGCAAATGGCTGCCCAGCCAGGGACTACATTTCCCAGGCTCCCTTGCAACTAGACGGTACCATGTGACTCATTCTCATCAATGGAATGTGACCAACACTGCTGCAAGTCACTTCCAATCCAAGGAGCTTATGAGGCAAGTGCACCTCTATCCAGGCATTTCTGAATACATTTCTGAATATTTACCCAGGAATTCCTAAATATCTCTGGGGCCCTCTAAGGCTAAGAGGAAGGGAACACTGTGAGCTGGAAGAAGCCTGGATCCCTGAATCACCTTGTGGAGGGTGGTCAGACCACCAAGGACACCTGAATTAAACAGATAAGAGAAAAAAAAATAAACTGTGTTAAAGGAATGGGATTTGAGGGCTGGTGTTATCTTCATATGTACTATTACTACTGGTGATGAGGATACTAATGAGAATATTGATACCCATAGCTAATATATGGATGCTTAAAATGTGCCAGGCTCTATTTTAAGGCCCTTACCTGTAGTAGCTCAGAGATTCTCAACCAGAGATAATTTCCCCTGAAGGGACACGTGGCAATGTCTGGAGACATTTTTGTTGTCACAGAAAAGGAAGGGGTTACTGTCAGAGTAGGTTGAGGACAGGAATGCTGCTAAACACCCTACAACACAGGATAAATGCCCACAACAAAGAATTGTATGGCCCAAATGTTCTAGTGCTCCTGGCCAAACACCCTATAGAATCTCATCAGATGCTCCGACTCACCTTCAAATTCCATACCATTACAATCCCCATTTTAAAGACACGGAAACAAAGGCTGAGAGAACTCAATGCTAGATAACACAGCTGGTGAGCTTCAGAGCCAGAATTTGAAACCCAGCACCCTTTAGCCAGAATGCTACCCTGCCTTTCTGCTGCCCACCCCATGACTTTACATCCCTATTTTCTCTCTCTCAAGCTGTACCAGGCCCAGGCTGCTGATCTCTCTTTTCTGGGGGCTCCTTTGCAATGTCATCTCTCCCTAAGGAGGGGCCCTTGTTGCTGCAGATGAGGCACACCATCGCCAGTGGGAATCCCCAAGGCAGGCTGTGTGTTGTCAGGCACAATTGCAGAGTAAGTGATTAGGTTAGGTGATCAGGCCAGGGGCCCTTCCTGCCAAAGCTAAGGAAGCAAGGATCAGGGCAAGCCATACCACAGGCCAGAGGCCCAGCATATTCACCAGGTTTTACTCCCACCCCCAATCTTTTGGGAAATGTAACTGTGCAATCTCTTGACTTTCCATCATCCCCCCTGGCCATTCCCAGGCAATTCCCATGCCTGGCTAGAAGATTAGAGTTGCCCAACCCCAGGACACAAAACACAAGCACTCAGACTCCATCTCTCACCTCAGTGTGCCCAGTCCCTCGCTGCACTGCCCTCATTCAACTCACACCTCATTGGCTGTCCTCTCTCATCCCATAAGAGGTCTCTTTTGCTGAGGCAGGTCTGATTTGTAAATATATAATTATCTTGCAGTGTGGTAAGCGCTATAGCCAAGGTGGCCATAGGGAAACAGCTCATGGATGCAGAGAGAATAAGGGCAGAACATAAGGAAGAGAGAAAGGGGTCTTAAAAGGACGTGGTAAAGAGCTAGGTCTTGAAGGATGGGTGGACGTGCACTGGGAAAGGAAAGGTGGGACCCCACCCAGATGGCTTCGATGGTCCATTGCATCGATCCCCCAGGGGCTATGAGTGTTAGTTGCCAAAGCTTACAGCTGCCACCTTTTCTGGAGACCCACACTTTGTCCAGAGATGCCAGAGAGGGTGTGCCCTGACCCCTTTCTCCCCAGGAGCAGCCTGCAGTCAATGACTGATGGGTACATTCATGCAAAAGTGTGTTTCACTTGCTCCAAGATACAAAAACTCTAGTGCTACTCACACTCCAGAACTCCCTGTGGGTCAAGTTGAGGCTCAGTTTCAGCCAAAGAACACTCCCAGTACTCACTGCCTAAGAATTCCATCTGCGCTCCACCTCTTGAGAAATAAACCTAAGGCAAGGAGGGTGGGCTTGCTAAGTAGCAGCATGGGCAAAGGTTTGGAGACACGTACTGACGTGCTTCTGGAAGGCCAGGAAACTTCCTATACAATATTGTTAATAATGAAATAAAAAAGTTGACTAAGGATTAGGCTGTGGATTAAGGAAAAAAACGTTCTCAGTATTCTTAAACATTATCTCAATTCTCGTCACAGAGAATGAGTCTTATGCCCAGATGAAGTAATTATCCCCGAAAGGTATGTATGGCTAGTAAGTGGCAGAAAGGCCATTTCAGGTGGGTTTGATTACAGAGCCCCTGCTCTCTAAACATGATGTTCAAAGCATTCAGAAACTACACCTGGGCTACTACATCCAGCCTCATTCCCTCACCAATCCACCCAGCAACGAACAATTCCTTTAGAGCACTGAACACAGAACCCCACGCTTACAGTTTCTCTGTCACCTTTGAGTACCCATGTTCAATGACTCTTTTTAAAAGGACACAGTACTTACGGAGCCAAAATGAAAACGACAGCATGAAGGAATGCTCAGAACCTTTGATTGCACAGAGATGACATAATTTATCTCTGCTCTGCCCACTGCAATCTCAAGATTAAGGAAGAACTTGGTAATTGCCTGCTGTTGACTGCTTGCTTTTCTTACTCCCTTGTCCTGCATGGTGACCCCTGAGTATTTCATCTTCTTTGGCAGGGATGGCAGGTTTTAGGACATCCCTGGCAGAGTGAACAATGTCTCCCACAACATACAGAGGAAAATTAAGAGTAGGGGGGCTCTTGGTAAAAGGTCTGTAGGCTAAATGGAAGATGAGGGTGACACCACCATACGGGGCAGCCACCTCCTCTGCTGGCTTTGAAGGTTAAGGCACAGTGCCCGTTGGGCACCTGGGAAGAGAAACTCATTTCCAGTTGGGCAATGATCTTCAGCACTGACCTGAATGGACACCGATATTCCTCATTCCTGGTGTGGAACACAATTCAGAATCATTTAACTATCAGGGGACTTATTGCCATAATATAATCTGGCAGGAGTCCAGGATTACTGGGATGATTTTTGAGGTTCAGTCCACAAGCAAAGTGTGCAAAAGGGAGGGATGAAGGATGCATGTGAATGGGGGAAGTGGGCTGGGGGTGCCCTTTGCAAAGGGAAGCTGGGATTCACAGATACAGAAGAGTGCCAGGTGGCCATGGCTTGGTTTGGCTCAGAGGACGCGTGAGCCTCCAACAGTTCACTGCAATGCACCCAGTATCATTCTCCAACCAGGATGCATACCTGTCATCCCAACCACTGAAAAGCCAGTCATCTTTGGTCACTTTCTTTCCCAGGCTGAACTGGCTGCTTCCATGTCTGGTGACTCAAACCTGAACTCATACCCTTGGGAGATGGTGGATGAAGAAAACAAAAGAGATCAGGCATTGGAGTCACCTGCCTGAGTTCAATATCAGACCTGGCCTGTACTAAGCTGTGTAAGCTGGGGTAAGTAGCTTACCCTCTCTGTGCCTCAGTTTCCTCATCTGTTAAATGGGGGCCATACAGGGCTCTTTAAGGAGTAAACGTGGTTACAAACATAAAGCATTTACAATAGTTCTTGGTACAGAGTAAAGATGGAGCAAATATTGCTTGTTGTCATTATACATCAATGCTACTTCTGCTGTTACTTTGTTCAAAAGCCTAGCACAATGCTTTGTGCCAACGCGGGGTATTAGCAATTGCTATTCTTGTTCTTCTTCCTTTCTCTAAATAATTCCAAATAATGAAGTTACTCGCATCCTTTGGAGTGAGTGAGTCGACCTATGTTCTTAACATGCACCACGATATGGTGCCATTTTCTTTGTGGACCCTCTTTTCTTCCACCCTCCCCCTGCCCATTACCTCTAAGACATATCTCAGATTCATCCACCTTTCTCCATCCCTCACACTTAGTCCAAGCATCCTCCTCCCTTGTCTGGATAAGAGGGATAAGACCACTTAACCAGTTAATTGAAAGTCCCCATCTCCTATTAGCCACTGAGATTGTGGAGCCATGGAGAGCCCAGATCGCCAGGCTGGGTTCAGAGTAAATAGGATTACCTGTGGTGGCAGGAACTGGTGGAGACAGAAGGTGTTTCAAAACTTAATCAAAAATTAATTAGAAAAAGAAACAAGCCAAAGGACAAACATCTGTGAGCAGATGATGTGCAAAGGCAAACAAATCCGATATATAACATTCCGTTTGAGTTTGGAGCAGGTTCCTGCTGGGCTGCACTGGGAGTAGCTGGAAAGCTTTGAGGGGAACAAAAAACCTCCGTGTTTACTTCTCGAGAACAAATGACGGTGCAACTCTAAGCTCTAAAGACTCGGGAGGAGAGGGTCTCTGCACAAGATCACACAGGAGCTGCCAGGAAGCGGCACATCGGGGAGGTGCTAATAAATAATCATCAGAACACACACTACCCGATCCTCCGAGTAAGGAGGGGGTGCTAAGAAGGAGCAAAACCTCTCCAGACAGTCACAACTGGGGGCCTCATGCGCACCTCACATCTGCTCTCCACATGGCGGTTTCAGGGCCCAGAAAAGCTCAGCCTTGAAAACCATGTCAGGTGGAAATCAGAGGCCATGGCCACTGAGACAAGCCCCGGAGTGTGGACTTGGGATGGCTGTCTGGGAAAAACTGGGCATCTGGAAATGAGTTTCTAGAGAAGTTGACAGCAAATCCATCAATACCTCACACGTATCCTCTGGCTATTCCCACACCAAGGTCTTCACACATCACCTGTCAGCCTCAGTGGCTTTCTCTCACCCCAGGAGTATGCTTCTCCACGCACACAACAGGCATTAGTCAGAACTAATGTCCTGGAACCATCCCTCCACTGAGAGGGACAACCCTGAGACAACCCTGCAGCACCACCCAAAGGTCCAGCTGGGACTGAGCCCCAGTTGCCCACAGGGTGACCTATCCTTAAAATACCCACATTGGCCTCCTCACTGCCCTCTCATTTCTTCCCCCAACTGCTTCCTGGGGCCACCTCCCAAATAAGCCTTATCTGCTTCTAGGGATTCAACCAAAGACAGGGACATTGTTGAGGTGCAGACACGTTTGAGCTCAATGACTTGCCTAAGTACAGATGCTATGCACAGACCTGTCTATAAGTCAACAAGAGCCCCCGTGGGATCAATCACCCAGTGACCCTTATTCCTGCCATTGCCCAGATCCATGTAACTCCTGAATTAAGGCACTCCATTTTTCTCCAGGCTATAGGAAGCTAAATTGGAAATAGAAGTTAAATGTTCTGATCTCTGGCCCTCTAGAGACTGCAGTAGACCCTGCCCACTTCTTGATGGGAGAACAAGGACCTTACCTGTGTTTCCTGCTCCCCTTGTCCTCTATTCCACACTGTGGCCTCTCATACCTGGAGCTCCTGCCCTGTTTCCACCCCAACTTATTCTAACCAAAAAGTCTGTTTTTTAAACATTCTTAACCAGAATCATCAGCTTCAGAAGACTTCTCTGCCCTACCAACTCCAACAGCAACCAATGCTTTCTTGTTATTATGGTGATTCTTGCACAGGGTATAAAAATTAATTTACCCACAGTTCCAAAGCAAACTAGTCTTTTAACCAAAAAGTATAAAGTTTACGGGCTTTTGGTGGTTCCTGACCCTAAAACTGTGTGTGTGTGTGTGTGTGTGTGTGTGTGTGTGTGTGTGTGTCGGAGTGTTTCTGGGTAGACGACCAATTGCTTTTATCTACTTCTCAAAAGGTTTTCCCAGAAAATGTCAGAGCCATTGCACTGGGCTGTGAGCTCCTCATAGGCTAGATAATGCCTTATTTAATCTTGTATTCCCAGAGTGCAGCCCAGTGCCTGGACAATCACAAGCACTGTGTTAACAATACTAAGAGCTAATGTAGTTTGAGTATTTATTCTGAACCAAGCGCTGTATTGGTCTCGATTTCATTGACTTCCATGACAACCCTAAGAGGTGGCTGCCTCCTGTCAATGGGACAAGAAGACTAAGCTGTGACAGAAGAAATGGCCCAAGACGCCACAGCCGGAAGACTTGGTGTGGAACTGGAAGTCAACCTGGCCAGCTCTGAGCACTTTTCTGGAAGTAGCAAGAAAGAGTTGATGGGCAAATATCACCGTGTTGTCCCGCCAGCTCCTAGGCAGCCCTGTAACACATGTCAGGTAAAATCTCAGGCTTCAGTAAGGTCCTGAAATGTCCACCAACGTCTGTGTCCTTTTTCTGGGGCTCCTATAATACCTGGAAATGAATCTCTCTCCTATAGTATCTGTGAATACATCATAATCCTATATGGCTACCAGCATCTATTTTTAGATCTTTAAAATGTTTTTTTTTCTTTTTACAAATAATTAATGTGAGGCCCCAAAGGCTATGTGGTTTGCTCAAGGCCATGCAATGAGTTAGCTGCAGAGCAGGAAGTGGAAGCCAGGTCCTGCCTGTTCCCAGTTAAGTGCCCTCCCTCTACTTCTCCCAGCACCAGCATCTTCGCAAAGATGATGCTAATGTGTTTCCCACCTGAAAGTCATGTGTTTCTCAGTGCAACGAGGTTCCCTGAGCCGGTCACGAAATTCAATTTCATTCCTCAAATGACTTTCAGAGAACAACCTGGCCTGTGCACAACTGTGCTAAGATTCCCTACCCGTGCTATAAGGGTCAACGTCCTCCTGGAGGCTGTGTCCCTCTTCTCTTCTGAGGATGTGCAGGCCATGGCTATGGGGATGGAGACACACTGATGACCATCTGTCAGGGCTGCTCTGTGTGGCCTGGGTCTGAATGCACTAACTGACTTATCAACTACTAGTACAGTTTATGTGCATGGCTGGGCTGTTTGCAAAAGCATTCCTTTTCCACAGCTGCTCTCAAGGAAATTCCCAATCTCCAGTGAAGCAGGCGATGAGGATTTGCTAGAGCTCATTCAGGGGACCATGTGCTTCCTCACACCCACTTATTGTGCAAGGACTCTGAAGAGAAATATCCTTGGCCACCTGAAGCACCAGTGCCAAGTCCTTAATAAGAACAGGCTGGGGGCACCTGGGTGGGCTCTGTTGGTTAAGCATCCAACTTCAGTTCTGGTCATGATCTCACAGGTTGTGGTTCAAGCCCCATATTGGGCTCTGTGCTGACAACTGAGAGCCTGGAGCCTGCTTTGGATTCTGTGTCTCCCTCTCTCTGCCCTTTCCCTTCTGCATTCTCTTTCTTCCCTCTCCCTCCCTCCCTCTCTCTTTCTCTCTCTCAAAAATAAACAAACATTAAAAAAAAAGAGTTTAGGGTCACCTGGGTGGCTCAGTTCGTTAAATGTCTGACTTTGGCTCAGGTCATGATCTCATGGTTTGTAAGTGTGAGCCCCGCGTTGGGCTCTGTGTGGACACCACGGAGCCTGGAGCCTACTTTGGATTCTATGTCTCCCTCTCTCTCTGCCCCTGATCCTCCTTATGCTCTGTCTCTGTCTCTCTAAAAAAAAATAAACATTTAAAAAAAAGTTTACAAAAAAGTTAAAAGAAAAGAAGAGAAAAGAAAAGAGCAGGCTGGAACTCTGCCAATGGAGGCAGCTAACTTCCAGTGGAGAGGAAAATGGTCCTGTTGATCGTCAGGACAGAGGATGCCCTGGCTCCATCATGAACTGTCTTCTCACTCTTGGGTCCACTACTTCACCTGCCTGAGCCTCTATTTCTCCAGGTACCTATCTGGTACCTATCCAGTGGGGGGCAGAAAGTCTTCCTTACTTGGCGGACAGAAACAAATGAGACTGATGGAGCTAAAGAAATACTTGTTGCATTATAATCAGAACACTGAGATAACAGAGCACATAAGACATGCTTAACCAAAGTTTCTTTCTCTTCCATGCCTCTTCCGCCATTATTATTTCCCACCACGTCTAGAATGGGAAGGCAGAAGGAGCAGAGTACAGGGGTGCCCCTACCTCTCCCCGACTTCTCTTCTACCACATCTCAGATGCTATTACTGAGTGTCCACCACGAGCCACATGCCTCCTCTGTGCATTTTCTCATGAATTTCCCACCCTATTTCTCTCAAAGGGTGAATAGTGCCTTCCTTTTCATAGACCAAGAGAGCTCTCTCTGGTGATGGACATGCACTCCAATGCAGGAGCCATGTGTGGCTACTGAACCCTTGAAATGTGCTCAGTGTGGCTGAGGAATGGTATTTTTCGATTTGAATTAATTCACTAACCTTTAAGTAGCCACATGTACCTGTGGCCACCAAACTGGACAGCAATGTAACAAATGGGGGTGAAAAAGAAAAACTTAAGTTTGAAGAAGTTCAGCAAATGCCCAAGGTCATACACATGGATGAAGGTGGAAATGAGAGCTGAATCCACATTTGCCAGTAGTTTTGTGTGTCCATCTCCTAAAGCAAATGGTCATGATGGCTGAGGGTTTGCTCTAACATGCAAACCCAGAGCTGAAACTCAAGACAGGCTGGGGAGAAATATTCCCAGCACTGGAGAATTGGCCCAGAAGGAAAAGGAAATGAATATTCAGAGCAGATAATGGTTGTGGAAACGCTTTGTAAACTGTCAAGTGCTGGTTCAGGGTGGGGGTTATTAATAATACCCTTTGGCACTGACTTCATGGCAAAGCTTTCCTGTCCCTCTCCACATCTCGCTGCTCTGTTAATCATTAATTAAAGCTTAAGGGATTTGGGAATACGGGCCTCTGAAATTTGGACTAAACCCTCCATGTTATTGAAAAAAAAAAAAAAAGAATCTCGGATAATTAGCTTTTCTTTCCCTAAATGCTTTTTGGGTCTCATTACAAACGAAGTGCTGGGCTAATATACCTTGTGTTGTGAATGCCTCACAATTCCTGCTAATTGAATTAAACCCAATTCTCTGCAAATAAACTCTTGGTGTTCTTAATGGCAAATAAGGAACAGAGCTGTTTCTTTTTGGAACGGGTCATTACAAGGCCCTAATTACTAGGATCTCAATGTGTAACGCAAACCGCCTTTGTGTTGGCTCCTGACAATGACGGCTCTGTTAAGATCAAAGTCGCAATGTGCCCTTGGAATCCTCTCCCTCTTTTTATTCCACTTCAAAATGTTTAATAATGACTAATCCAATTTCTAAGACGACAGAGAAAGGACAAGAGAACAGAAGTCCGCTTTTTTTTAATTCAGGACAAATATTCTGAAACTGACGTGCTGCTAATTTTTCCCCCTTCCTTTTTCCCTTGGACACAGCACATTTTGAAGTGGC
This sequence comes from Felis catus, assembly GCF_018350175.1. Classification (NCBI taxonomy): domain Eukaryota; kingdom Metazoa; phylum Chordata; class Mammalia; order Carnivora; family Felidae; genus Felis; species Felis catus. The sequence goes on from NC_058383.1 coordinate 36,352,886, forward strand.
CGGTTAATGAAGGAATTTGTGCCGCCAAAGTTGCACGCATGCCCAATGTGACCGGAGTTGCTGCATGGAGTAATCAGATGTCAGGAAGGAAGGTGGATAACCATTGTTCTCACAATGGTAGGCCCAACACCTTTATCAATAATCAACGCCAATTACTTTGGGGACCAGGCTTGACTCCTGTGGGATAGGAAACTTTATGCCAGGGCTCTTTAGAATACCATCTATAATCAGCCACACCAACCAGATTTTAAAATGCAGTATGCATCATTTCTGGCTGGCAATTCTGCACTCATGTGTGGGCGGAGGTTCCAAGTTGGAGACTTCAAAGTAAGGTGTATAAAAAACTTTAACACTGATGGTAATGGTCCTTGGTGTACAGATTTCAGGGTGGGTGATGGCTAAAGTTCCTGGCTCTCTGAAACGGTCGGCCTTCATCTTAGGAAGAGCCACATACTCGCATCCTTTTGTTGTGGCAGAAAACCCAACTCAAGATCACTGGGAGGCCTAGAAACGGGGTTCCCATCTTGTGCCCTCCCAAGGTTCTCACCCACCTCATCGCAGCCTTCCCAAGATATTATGTTCCTCTCCCTAGGAAAGCACCCCTGATCTCTGAAGGCAAAATTCTTAAATTCAGCCTCCAGGATCCAATGCAGACACACTTGCCAGAGCTTGTACCCTGCTTCTGTTTGTTCCTATTGCATTTTTCTCTCTCGTTTGTGCCTGAGGCAACGTGGTAGAGTGGGCTCCAGTGCTTCAGAGAAGGACAGCCCCGGGTTTGGATCTTAGTTCTGTTACTTATAGCTGTGTAGCTTGGGGCAAGGTATCTCACCTCTCAGAAGCTCTCTTTTCTCATCTAGAGAACAGAGATGCTAATGGCTACTTTGCTTCAAGGAATGGCTTCGGTATAATTTGTTAAAAATAATGATGTGGATAAGTTGTGTGGTACAGAGGAGATGCTCAATAAATGGAATCCAACCAAGCTCTTATCATAAGACCAACCTTTGTATTCTGGTCACTTGCTTAGATGTCCATTTCCCCAGAGAGCAATCAATTCTCTGAAGGAAAAACACAGACTTCATTAACACCTATCTTTAAATACCCCAGTACCTAGCACAGATCTGGGCAAGCCCTTCGCTTAAAAAAAAAGTATACTTAATACACTGTATATTAGCCAACTTGACAATAAATTACAGTAAACATTTTTTAAAATAAAATAAATGTATACTGAATGAATGAACAAATGAACACCTAAACCAAACATGTAAAGATTTAAATGAAAATCAAATTGAAAGGCTTTGTGATACCCCACAGAGAAAACAAAATTCTCCCAAACCCTCCTGCCAGAAGCAGCTCGCATCAGCTTACGGAGGAACAACAATGTTAAATTATTGCTTAACTACTTCTCATATGATGATCTCCCGCATCTCGCCAGGAAAATCATCAGCATTCTCTCCGTGCTGGGAACAGCTGCAGTTAACATGTTTGGGGCGCCTTTTCAACACGATTCCCTCTAACAAGTTTGAACTTGATTTCAGAGGCTCCATTTCCTTTTCACTCTGGAGAACTCTCTCCAGGAACCTGACACTCCAAGTCCGTGGTTCAAGAGGGAGACTCCCAGAGCAAAGACACAGTGGTATATAGTGTCCACAGCTCCCCAGCAACACTCCCCACCCCTGTGGTACCTGGAGGATGAAGGGAAAGGGAAGGCATGCAGACCATCCTCCATGAAGAGAGCCTTCTGCTTTCTTCCTTCGGTTTTATGTGCTTCTGAGCCAAATGAAGACAACAGTTTTAAAAAAACACATTCTCAAGAGGCCTTACCTACTAGTGAAATGCTCCCTATAGCATCCTTGAAGAACAATGGCCAGCTTTAGGAGCACTCCAAGGGCAGGAAGCTCACTGCACCACAACAGCAAAGGAGCCTGGAGGAGACTAGGACATTTAGAAGGAAGAGAGGCACAGTACCTCATTTGTAGGAAGGCATATGACAGCCTAGTGCAACCCTGACAGATGCTCTACGGTTCACCAGTATGTTTTCCATGATGGGGAGCTCACTACCTCGCCAGATAGATGGCCAGGTCCATCTGCTGTGAGAGGGCTTTTTCCCTCTTCTCTGTCCACACACACACACTTCCAGGTAACTTTGACCACTGCCCCCCCTTCTAACTAACCCAAGTCTTCATACCCATGACATCCCCTCACATATATGAAGCCCAGATTCTCATCCTAGCAGTTCCTCCATCCAAGCCCTCTCTTCCAGAGCTGTGTTCATGTAAAAAACTGTGATAACATAATGAGAGCTGTGTTCCAGGTATTCTAAGGCACAGGAGAGAGGAGGAGGTGCAAAGCCAGGTCACCTTCAGACCAGCCAGTGTGGGATGGCTTTTTATCAGCAGAGCAGAGCATATCCTGGAGCCCCAGCCTGATCCCATGCACCATCAGACACCAGGGAGAGTGGGTGGCCTCTCTGGGAGTGGCTTTGTTCTTCCAGACACTTTAGAAGAGCTGTCTGATTCACTGCTGTGCAGATGTGCTGCCTCTGGTTCAAGTAAGGACAGAGCTGCAGGGAGGTGGGGAAGGCAAGAGGAGACTAGAATTGAGATGCAAGAAAACTGTCCTATACTTGTCACCTGGTACATGACACAGTGCCCAAGCCAATTTCTAAAACACAGTGGGGACCTAATGACTCTACTGATTTTGAATGTGGGGAAATTGAGGAGGAAGAGTGTTAGTGAGTTAAATATTAGATGGACGACAAGCAATGGGCCACGCGTGCCTTGGTTACTATTCCCAGGGTCTAACACAGTCTCTGACACAGACTAGACACTTATTAGCTGTTTAGCCAATAGCCAACCCAAACACCTTCTCACTTGTCTGCCTTAGCTTCCCAGTCATGATTGACCCCAGGGGTGACCATGAGACTAATTTCCAGTCAATGAGCTGTAAGAGGAGGATGGACAGTGAGGGCATCTTCTCAGAAACCAGTTCTTCAGACAAAGAGAGCGGCAAGAAGAAAACGCTTCCATTCATCCACTTCCTGCCTTGAAACTCAGTGGGAGGTCATGATGCCTAAAGCTTTGGTGGCCAACAACATGAGGATGAAAGTGATTGCTGAGGGTGGTAAAGCAAAACTGTGGAGCAAGGTCTGGATTCTTGATTCTGTTGAACTAGTCCTGGAACAACCTGACTCCAAACTTCTTGTTGAGCGCAATACTCAGTGTCAGTATTGATAAGCACTGTTGGTTGTGTTGGCCAGGTGTGTTGTTTGTAGTTCAGGGTATATTGAGTGATGAAACACTTGATAATTATTCTCTAAGTTGTACTGGTGTGCAGCAAGGGGAGTGGGTGTGCTTATAGGAAGTTTTCACCTGGTGAGCCAGGAACAGATAATGCCAATAGGATGCTTAATGGCTCAGGATGGGGAGGGGCTGAGAGAATTATGGCCATAAACTGAGAAAATGGCTTTGGACAGAAAGTAGGTCCTTGAGAAAACCCTTAGTTCCCTCCCAGTTAGGGACATCAGATTTCTGCTTTCAATTTTCTTTGATTTTTAAAGACTTTTTCTCCCTGGTAAGTGTTGAGCAGAGGGTAGAGAAATGTTTCTGGGGATCAGGCCAGTTGAAATGTGGTGGCATAGCACATGGACTCTAGAATTGGCTGATCTGAGTCAAGTCTAGCTTGAAGTCAGGGTTTTGCAATCTTGGCACTGTTGACATTTGGGGCTAGATAATTCTTTGCTGCAGAGGCTCTCCTGGGAATTATGGTTATCAATAGATGGCCTCTACCATTAGATGATTAGAAGCACTCCCCACTGAGTTGTGGAACCAAAAATGTTTTCCAAATGTTGTCATCTGTCCCCTGAGGTACAAATTTTCCTGAGAAACACACCTCCCTAACTGAACGTGAGTAGAGAGAATGACTCCTCTGGCTTCCTTTGCCTCATGTCTAACATGGGAATAATAAAAGAACCACTTCAGAGGACTGGTGTGAGTTCAAGGGGTCGTCTACAAAAGGTGCTTAGTCAAGATGAACTATTACTATGATTACTGTTCTTTGAGGGTGACTTTGTTGTACTTGCTTCATGAATAGCATTCACCAATACTAAAGCTGAAAGGAATGTAGTTATTCACTGATCAAAGCTCCCATTTTCCAGATAAGGAACCCGAGATCCAGAGAGAGAAAGTGATTTGGTCAGTGTCACATAATAAGTAAACACCAGTCTCAGAACCAGAGTTCAGGTATCATGAATGCTGGTTAGGCCTGTGTTTGTCTCTTTCTGAAGTAGAAATCTGAGCCAGTCTTCCCCAGGAGCTTTACCCCTACCTTCCAGAGAATCTTCCATTCCAATCAATTTGACAGTGTTTATTGGGCACGTACTCCATATCAGACACCATGGTAAGCACCAGGAATACAGTGATTGGTAAGATAAGAATGGTCTATCCTGCCCTTGTAGAAGTCTGGCTGGGAAAGTCAATATTACAAAAATAATGACTGGCAAGCTACTTGAAATCACATGGAGCCTTGAAATTAAACTGGGAATGGAAGTAGATCCAGAAAACTCCAACTCTGTCAGGAACCTCCCAGGACAAAGGAGGAATAGAGCATGAGTCAGTTGGCTTTCCTGAAAAGGCATTTCTGCCCTTGCTGCCCCAATAATAAGGCAGACTGGGAACAGGGAGATGTGAGGAATGGGGCTGGAAGTGACTACGATTCTGCGGCTTATGTAATGCTTGAGAAACCTGTCTCTGATCAGATTTAGATGGGGATCAAAGAACAAAACACATGGCCAATAAGATCACTAAGGATTCTTCCAGCTGGACAAACCTTCATCTTACATTATCCCAGGACACTCGGGGCTACATCCTTGAGGGTGTTTCAGTCAGAGGGAGCAGTATGTGTGTCATCAAGAAACCGAAAAAAGTTCAGTAAGCCTGGAATCCTATGAGCATGTGCAAAGGCTCCATGGAAGGAGAAGCAGGGGTTCGAAGGGGCAATTGGGAAGATGGTAGTAGTGCAGTGGAGCTAAAGCAGAGGGGGGTGAGATGGACATGTGTAGATGATGAGGTCAGAAGTGTGGATAGGGTCCTTACTGTAAGAGGTCCTTCCTATTACCTCCAAATCACATTAGGGAATAGGGACCCTTCTGGAGGTACCAGGGCCACTGGAAATTGTAGGTAAGAGAACCGTATGATCCAATTTCCATCAGGGACACATCCCTTTGGCTTCACTGTGGAGGGTGCACTGGGCGAAGGATAGAAATGGGACACAAGTCAGGAAGGTGGTACAAAGATACATGGAGAGAAAGAGGTGGCCTGGGTTGGTGCAGAGCCATGTTCTCAGTCAGGCGCTTTTGCCCTCTGGGGAACATTTGGCAATGTCTGGAGACGTTTAAGGCTGTCACAATGTGGGGGGAAGTACCACTGACATTTAGTGGGTGGAGGCCAGGGATGCAGTCAAACATCCTACAGTGTACAAGATGGCCCCTCACAACAAAGAGTTATCCAGCCCAAAATGGCCAAAGTGCCAAGGTTGAGAAATTCTGGCACAAAGAAGGGAGAGACGGGAGGTGAGTTTGCAATGTGTTTAGAAGATAGAATTGGCAGACTTGGTGATGAACTGTACATGGAGGCAAAGTATCAAGGATGGGTCCTAAGTAGCAGAGTGGATCACAGTTCCATCCACTGAAACAGGGAACATGGAAGAAAAACAAGCAAGGGTTAAGGATAAACAACTCAATTTGGGATGTCTTGAGAAAAGTCTCCTGGGTGTGTACAGAGGAAAACTGCCTGAGACCGCCCCCCCCCACCCCAGCTACAGGGATAAAGAGTCTCAGCAGCTGCCCACGCCCTCATACTGAGCTTCTCAGCTCCCTAAACCTCCCATAGCCCAGGGCTCCACCCACCTGGTGTTTCTTTCCTGGTTTCCTGGCTCTCCAGACCAGGGTCTGGCTCTTCCAGCCTGGTCTTGCCCCCAGCTGCAGAGCCCACGTCCCCCTTGTCGGCAGTGGCAGCAGAGGCAGACGGAGCTGCCCTCCCATCCCTCAGATTCCAGTCATCCCACAGCCTCACGACTAATTAAACATCTGCTGCAAGCTACAATTTGCTAAATTGCCTCACACTCTAACTTCTGGCAGGGACTAATCTGAGTTCTCAACTTGAAGCCCAGAGCCTTCCTCCAAGCACCATCAGCCTCCTAATGTCCCTAGTCCTCCTCAGACATCACTGTGTCCCCACCACCCAAGGGGGCATGGAGAGACGCTGGGTCCAGTGTCTCTCCTGGGACTGTGCCATGGGAGGATGGGAGGCTATGGGCATGTCTCCTCAAGGAGCTTTCCATGAATTGTCCCCCACAAAAATACTACAGAAGATGAATATGTAATCAGATATTAACAACTCGCCAAATTGAGTTTAATCAAGAACTAAAATGGATGAGACAGGAAACACATTTTATGGGGGTGGAAGACGAGACTCTTTTCCTCATAAGACCTTGAGAGAGAAGTATCCTTGGAGATCATCTAGTCCAGCATTTCTCAAAGGACCACCTGCCTCCAAGTTCCCCAGGGTGTTTGTTGGGAAGGCAGATTCCTGAGCCTTGTCCCTGAAGATGTTGGTTTAGTAGATCCAAGTCAGGGCTCAGGAACATAAATTTTTCTAAACAAACAAGCCAGATTTTTGATACCCATAAAGTCTGGCAGTACTAGGATTGAGGTACACAAATCCCTGTTTCTGCACTAAGCTTCCCCAATCCTCCTCATCAGAATTAATCAGAACAAGATGTGTGATAGTGTCTCCTACAAAGCTGATCAATGCATTTATAGGTTCCATGGGGCTGTATGCAGCAGTCCTCATGTGCCCTGCTCTGCCTCCCTCTGCCCAACATCCTTGGATGTGAGACTCTCCTGCCTGGGACGCATGCCTGTATCGTGTCAACTTGCTATCATGCACGAAGTCCGTGTTCGGCTCAGGTGTCCTGTCTTGTAGGGTGTTCAAGGCTAGGTTAGGCAGTTATCTGTAAAGGATGCACTTCCTGTCCCCTGGGGTCAGGCAGGTCACTTACATTTCAGAAAGTGAACTTCAACCCTGTTCTACAAAATGCCATCCTCCCCTTTCCAGGTTTACAGAGAGAGATTAGCAAGCATATGTGTGAATTTTTTACCTCTACATAAACACATAAAAGATTCTAATCTTTACAAAGTTATAGTATTATAATAATTTTGGATAAGGAGGGGTTGCATGGAAGAAAGAGATAACTAAGCTGAGAAACAAAGGAAACAAAATCTCTCTTCCCCTCCCCCTGTACTTCTTTCCACCACTTGTCTCTTCTCTGTCTCTCTCTCAAGACAGAGATTTGCCAACATCAAGCATTTCAAGGAACAAGAGACATCAGTTCTTGACTTACTGATCACAAATCATCCTTATCTTTCAATTAAAGGAGACACTTAAGAGTCTCTTAATAGGTAACATTGCATCAGCCAAGTTACCTCTATAATTGAAAGAATATGAATGGACTTTATCCTTTGCTTCTAATATTCTACCAAGTTATTAATACAAATATTTGTTGAATTAGCAAATCATAAAGAGCTATCACCTCCTTTTTGTTCTTCAGAGTGAGCTACCTGGCAAAGGCAGTGAGACTTGTTAATGACCACAACTCAAGACTGAGGTTCCTGCCTTGACTATGCCCCCCTGCCACTTGGCATACTCTGAGTTCTGTGGATACTCTGAAATTGAATGTAAAATCGTGCTTATGCATTCAAGGAGGACTTTAGCTTTCACCAGATTCTCAAAAACATCTGTGGTCCAAAGAGGGATAGAAGGATCATTAGAGAATCTCTTTCCCGGGTGTCAGATTATTATAGCAGGTGCCTGACCAAGAGAACCACTAAGGAGTCTTCTACCTATCATTTACAGCAAGGTTTCCATATACTATCATAGGCATACCATTTCTGGTGGTGGTCCCAGAGAGCTGGAGTCCATAAGAGGTCAGCTTCTGGAGCATCTCCTCTTCCTGTTCTACTTCTAAGACCAAGAACCCAGCTTTCTCCCTCTGCTAAGTCCATGATGCCCCAATTAAGAAGCCACTAGATATTTGATAGGTTTGCACAGAATGTCCCATGAATGTGCATGTGTCCTCATGGAGCTTACAAGCTAACGGCAGAGACATACAAATAATATGGAATTACAGTATGATCAGAAACATAACAATACAACTAACATATACTACATGTTGTTAATGTGCCTGATGGTGACCTTAGCATTTCATGTGTTGTATACTGTCCAATCTTCACAACAGCCCCAAGAATTGCACTGTCATTCATCTCAATTTTACATTAAGATAACTAAGGCACAGAAATGCCAATAAGCTAGCCCAAGGCCACAGAGCTATGAGGTAGCAGATTAATATGCCTGCCTCAGCCTTCCTTCTGTGGATTCACCCTCCCCAATCCATTAACCAACAGACCTTGGATCTAGCTTCACTGCTTTTGCCTAAGTTTTAGGTGGGTCTGGAGTAGGATCTGACTTACCTATATGTGCTGAGATTCAACCTCCCTTAGGCCTCTCAGGTTACACCTGACCGAGGTGACCTGGCTTTCTGCCCACCCAGTCTTGTTTCTCTTCCCGTGCCCAGTTCTTCCCTGAGCCCTTAGCTGAGGCCTGCCTCCTCAATGCAATGCAGCCTGTTGATGGCCAGGGTGTTCCTTCAACAAAATGGGCATGACTTACTTCTAGGATTAAGACACTTGATAGACGTTTTTTGAGAGTTTACCATACCCTAGACCCCATATTAGGCAGTGGACACAAGACTGAGTTCCTGACCTAAAGGAGCTTATGCATTGTTTTAAATTTTTTTTTTCTTTCATTAAATTTTTACCGAGCACCTACTATGTCACATGAAGTATTTTAGGTGTTTGTATTATTATGGGTAAGGAGAACGGATGTTCAACTATCCAACAAATACATTTGAAAGATTATTTTATGTGGTGGTAAGGGCCACAATGAAACAGGGATGTGGCAGAGTGGGAGGTATGAGCCTCATTTAGATGGGAAAGTCTTGGATGGTTTGGTTGAGGAAGTAGGGTGTGAGAGGAGACCTGAATACCTCAAGACAACACTCATTATGTGCCGTGGGGTACAGAGGCAACAGCTGGGACTGGACTAGGCAGGACTGACCTTGGGTCATTGGAAGAAGTCAACGTTGTTAGAGCCGCAGGGAATGGCAGGGAGAACAAAGCCTACTTGGGAGACAGGCAGCCATAAGACCAGATAGGCACAGTGCAGCCATGGAAAGGATGTGATTAGTTTATGGGGTGGGGACCCACAGAGAAGGCATCAATGTGATCAATGTGATTTGGATTCAAAGATCATCCTAGTTGCTGTATGTCATCTTCCCAGGGGTCTCACCTCATCTCCTGGACCAGACCCACAGACACCCACCTGAACAGAGCTGGAAGGCACCACTCCTGCTGGGACTTGAACCCCATCTTCCCAAGGTGACCAGACCTAACTCAGTCCCCCACAATCCTTGCCCCATATAACCCTCTCTCCTCCAGCTGCCAGTCTATGACAGACACTGTCTGTCTGGGTTGGGCGGCCGACTTGGGCTCAGGTCATGATCTCACGGTCCTTGAGTTTGAGCCCCGCGTCAGGCTCTGTGCTGACAGCTCGGAGCCTGGAGTCTGTTTCAGATTCTGTGTCTCCCTCTCTCTGACCCTCCCCCATTCGCGCTCTCTCTCTGTCTCAAAAATAAATAAACGTTAAAGAATAAAGGAAAAGCAAATAATTGGAAATCGAATGATTCCCTTATGCCCTTGAGTCCCTCTTAGGGACTGAGTTGAAGCAGTATCCACCACCAGCTTCATTACAAAATGTATAGTAAGGCTTGACCCACAACATGGATAATGAAGTTTCACCAACTCCACCCAATTGCTGAGCAAAAGGTATCTAACCCAAGACTCAGCTAGGTGACATCAGACCCTGAGAGGCCACCATATTGGGCACAACTCACAAATGGACTTTGCACCCCATGAGATGAGTTCTGGACAATCCTAGCCTGGAGGAAAGAGGCAGTTTGATGTTTTTAAAACCCTGCAGTGAAATGTCAGGGCCATTTGAATATATTGAGCAAACGAAGGAAATTGAATCAAGAGAAAAGGAAAGGCAAATATCCTCAAATCTTGCTCCTAAGGGTCTTTCATGAGTCCGGCCATCTATGCCAATAAGTCATCTAAGGAAGAAAAAAAAAAACTTTTTTTTTCTGTTTGTTTCCCCTTTGAACAACTGAGGATTTTTCAAAAAGGTTCCAATTTCTCTTTGATTAGTAGTTGCTGTTGATAACATTCAAAGGCCTTTGGGGTAACAGGTGCATTTCAAATGAGTGAAAATAACAAATAAATTGGATCCAGGATTTACAGCATTAGCAGTGTCTTTGTTCTCTTGCGTCAATGCCTGGCTTATGGACAGCAGATCTGCACAGGAGCTTAGAGAGACAGTGGTCAGGGGGTGCTACCAAAGGGAGCAGGAAGTGGTAGAGAAGCCCACTGAGTACTGCCTCATGTGCAGTTCATTAGAACAGACTCCAGGCTCTACCTGCAAAATAAGACTGATATCCTTCCCCATCCCTTCATCCCCACTGCCACCACCCTTGTCCAAGGCATCATTATTTCTTCCCCAGATGACCTCAACCAGCCTCCTACTGGTTCCTGTCACTTCCTCTCTTTGCCCCTTCAATCTATTCTTCACTCAGCAGTCAAAATGATCTTTTCCAAACACACAGCTCATCATGTGACTCTCTGCTTAAAACCATTCTGGAGCTTCCTGTGATAGTTAGGATAAACTTTGAGTCCTGGCTACAGCTTAGAAATCTCTGCAAGATTGGTCCCTGCCTCAGTCTCCCCACTATCCTCTATACTCCAGTATGGTAGGTAGCTTCTAAGGCTACCTTGTGATCCCTTCTTCCTAGAATTCATGCCTTTGTGTGGTCCCCTCTCCTTGAATGTGAGCTGGACCTCCAGACCTATTTCTAATGAATAGAAGACAGCAAAGGTGGGAGAGCTTGAGACCTGACCCTTCCTCAGCTGAGCCTTGAGATGATGCTGCCTCAGCTGACATGCTTTGATTGCAGTCTGTAAGAGACCCTGAAACAGAGGCCCCACCTAAGTTGCACCTGGATTCCTGACCCAACCAAACTGTGTGATAATAAATGTTGTTTTAAGTCACCAAGTGTTGGAGGTAATTTTTACACTGCAATGGATAGCTAATATATCCAACCACCTTTTTCTCCTATCTAGCCTATAGTCACACCACAGTCTTCCCTGTGCTGGCACCCCCATATATTCCACCCTCTGCTGAAATGTCCCACTCCTCACCTTCACATGACTGTATGTTTTTCACCCTCATTTCCAGGCTAAGATGTCACTTTTTCAGAAAACTGACCTGATCACACCATCTAAGTAGTCATCCCACCTACCATTAGTCTGTAATTTTTCTCTTGTAGATCTACTATAGCTAGTAATTATAAATTATTGATAATGAACTAAATGACTACTTCCCATATATATGGATGAATGGATGCATTGATGGACAGGTGGGTGGATGGACAGGTAGACAGGTGGGTGGATGGATGAATGGATGGATAGGTAGATATTTGGGTAGGTGGGTAGAGGATGGATGAATGGGTGGGTGTGTAGATGGATGATAGATGGAGAAGAGAGTCACACAGACACACTGGTATGTGTTCAGAGGAAGATGGTGAACATAGCAAAAGGACTTGGAACTAGGGAGGTTTTAATTTAAAGCAGGGGTTAGCAACTCAAATTTAATGGGAACATAGCCACATTCTCTTTCTTTCTTTCTTTCTTTCTTTCTTTCTTTCTTTCTTTCTTTCTTTCTTTCTTTCTTTCTTTCTTTCTCTCTTTCTTTTCTTTTCTTTCTTTCTTTCTTTCTTTCTTTCTTTCTTTCTTTCTTTCTTTCTTTCTTTCTTTCTTTCTTTCTTTCTTTCTTTCGCATATTGTGTATGGCTGCTTTCACACTATAGAAGAGTTGAGTAATTAAGATAAAGGTACCATGACCTGGAAGCCTAAAATAGTTACTATCTGGCTCTTTCCAGGAAGTTTGCTGACTCTTGATCTAAGAGAAAGAGGACTTACGTAGTGAGCAGAAAACTCTTCAAGTATTGTACAGAAGAGGAATGTAAGTTGTCCTATGTTACTTTAAAGGGGTTAAGAACAGAACCAATGTGTAGAAAAGAGACAGACGCAGACTCAACAGGAGAAAGAATATTCTTAGAGTCAGAGATGCCCGCAAAAGAAATTCCCTGGGAAGTAGATGGCACTATGCCATTGGAGGTATGCAAGAAGCAGCTAGAAAAGCATTTCTGAAACACTGCTGTAAAGACATTCAAGAATTGCCTAGACGACTGCTTAAGGATTTGGGGCTTCTTAGCTTGTTTGTGTAATGAACTTCTTCCTAAGTCAGAAGAAACCTAATGATCACTTTAAACATTTATAAAGCACAAATAATATACATAAAATGATAAAGGGAACTTATGTTAAAATACATATCTCAAAGATTTGTGATAGAACTATATGCAGGCGTTTTCAATGACACCTTAAGTAACAATATCTAGTGGTGGTCTAATAACTATAATAACTTTAGGGTAGAGATGAGCATAAAATAGGAGTCAGCAAACTATGGCTCACAGATCGAGTCGGCCTACCACTTGTTTTTATAAATAAAGTTTTATTGAAATACAGACACTCCCATTTGTTTACATACTATCTATGGCTATTTTCACACTAAAAGGCCTAGTTGAATAGTTGAGACAGCAACCATATGGGTCACAACACCAAAAATATTTACTACCTTGCTCTTTACAGAAAAAATTTGTCAACTCCTGGCATAAAGGGCTTTCAAGATACCTGTAGCATTGTAATGTGGTATGAAAATATCTGAGATTTCTATTCTTGATAGAGTCATAGGTAATGCTAACATTCTTGTGTTTTTTTTTCTGAAGTTCACATTTGAGGGGCATAATAAATTTCTGGTAAAGGTTAGGTGAAAAGTGCTGGTGGGGAGACGGGAGGAGGGAATGGGGAGTAGACTGTTTGATGGACAGTTTCTACTTGGGGTAATGAAAAAGAACTAGACAGGGGTGATGGTTACACAATGTTGTGAATGTATTTAATGCCCTTGAATTATACACCTTCCATTAGTTAAAATGGTAAATTTCATGTGTTTTTTTTTCACTACCCAAAAAAATGCACACTCAAAAAATGATAGAATTTTTTTACATTTGAGTTCATGGACCTGCTTAATCCCACCCATGAGCTCCAAGTAAAAAGCCTATTATATTCCAGGAGTCTAAGTTCTTAGAGAAACACTCCAAGCCATGGATTGGAAAGTGTAATGATGTCGGGGTTTGACGGAGTGAAACAAGAGATTCACTCTCCTAGAGAAGGAGGCAGAGGGAGAGAGCCAACTTCCAAGTCCCTTCTGAAAACAAGCCAGGACAGTGTGTAGTTATGCCCTTGGGGTGCCCCAGGGGAAGAGCAAGAAAGGATAATTTCCCTAACCCACCTCAAGAACCAAGGAACTAGGGACAGAAAGCCCTCAAAACACCTTTTTGTGATTCTTTGGGTTTGTATGCGTCCAACTGCACAGCTGGCCTAAGAACCCTAAAACCACCACCACACTCCAAGCATGCACGGATCATGTGAAAAAGCCACATCTGAGCCCAAGCTTAAGAAGACAGAGGCCTCAGATGCCCTGCAAAGGCAGGATGCTTAATTGTGGAACTCAATTTTGTTTTCATAGGAATCAATTTGGAGGGATTTTCATTTTCAATTATTCAACAACATCCAATTTTCCCTTCACACCTCGGCCAGACAGGAGGAGAGAAATTGCATGTGTCAATCACCTCTGAAAGCTGCTGACCAGCCTGAAGTCACCCCTGCATGGAGGGAGCATTACTGGGGCCCTGGGAATGTGCCCTGGCTTTTCTGAGACAAATGGAGACACCAGATGGCCTTTTGCCCCAGACTCCGGGACACTGTCTGGTACTTGTTCTCCCTGTCAAGGAGGAAGACAGACAATCTCTTCTCTGGCAAGAGTGACATGCTTCGAAGATGAGAGAGGCAAGCAGCCCCCTGCCCTTCCTCCTCAACAGTCTGTCCCTATTCATTCAGCATCTCAGAGGGCCCTTACCGATCTTGGAAATAACAGGAAATAATGGCTCCAACTCCAGAGCCCTCCCCCTCCTACCACCATGACCCTGACAAAATGAATTGAATCATTCTGAATCTTGGCTTCTTACTCCTTGCCATGGAGACGAGCACTGCCAGCCCCCAGGCACAGACAGCTGAAGCAACTTGCCCAAGTTTCTATAACTAGTTAGGGGCAAAACCTGGATTCAAAGCCAAAGTGTGGCCACCAAAGCTTAACTCCTATCCTGTACAGGATGGTGTCAGACATGCGTTAGGCTCCTGATAAGCAATTCATACTGTTCTGATAAAATACTTCAGTGCTGTGCCACATGTGTGTACAACTCTGTAAGGTGGTTACTTCCCTGAAGTCAGGAGCTACCTTTTATGTCACATGCTCACCACATGGTAATCAGTCATGTGTTTATCAATGCACATATGCAAGCCCTCAGCTCACTTCCAAAATAGTTATCCAATGCCTACCCTGTGCCAAGTCATGTGCCAGCAGATGAGAATCAAGTGAGGGGATGTTCATGCACTCACAGTCCAAACACCTGACTGCCCTCTCTGTGCCAGGGGCTGCCACGGCCCTCCAGGATCCATGGTGAATGGAGGGGGCAGGGCATGTAAAGCAATGGGCATGCCAGTGGGTCAAATGTGCTCAAAAGGGTAGAGTTCTGACCCAGGTGCAGGGTTGACTCTTACTTGTAATAATAATAATAATGAGAATGATATGATGAAGAAGCACACTGCTTTGGCCAGGTTTTGTTCTAAGTGTTTTCATGTCTTGCATTAAACCCTAACAAGTTTGTGATAGAAAAGCTATTTTTGACTCCATTTTAAAAATGAAGGAACTGGGGACAAAGAGGCCCAATTTCTTGCCCAAGGTCTCATAGATCATTAGGTATGGAGCCAAAATCTCTAGCCTGGGAATCTGGTTTCAGAGAACATGCTCTTAACCAATTTATACTATGTGCCACCCCCTCCCATAATGAACAAATGTTTGTTGGGTTGAACTGGCCAGAACCGGCCTGGAGGGTAAAGTGGTCTGGCAGCAATAATGCCAAGAGTGGATGGGGAATCCACTCCCTAGCCTAATCTGGGATGGAAGGTGTCCAGACTGGCCATGCCCTTGGGCTCCAGCACTTGAGATGGCTCCTGTGTTATCTCTTAGGCCAGATAAGCAGGAAATGGCAGTACTCAGCTGCAAGGAACTATCATCTTCTCTGAGAGATGACTTTGTCTGGATGTGGGCATGCTGCACTGTGGGCAGAGAGGCTGCAGAAATCCTGATGGGAGCATCTCTGGGCAGTGGGTCTATGGAAAAGGAAGGGAGAAGCCCACCTTCATGGGGCTAAGGGCCAGCAAGGGCCCTCCCCACTTTCCCAGCAGAGGTGGGCTCACAGGTGGATGATGGACCACCCTAACAACATGGGACTCGGGTCAAAGAGTATGAAAACTGTCATTCAAAGAGGGGACAGCACTCCCTGAAACTGGGATCAAGCTTTCGTCTAAGAAATTGCTGTCAAAGAGAGGGCTGGATGTAGACTGGTGTTTTTTTTTTTTTTTTTTTTTTTCTTAGACTGGCGTGTTTAACTGTCTGATCCATTTAAAGCCCTGTGAGTCTGAGAGAGCCTGGGAGACAGACAGGGGCACACTGTCACCCAGGGCACTGCTGGAGTCACAGAGAACGATTTGGGAGGAGGCAGCAATGCTCTTCATAGGCATGATTTCACATCTCTTTTTCGGAGGGAAAATGTTCCTCTGTACAAAGCTCATTTTCAGGTGCCCTCTGACAACTGACCAGCAAGCATATAGTTGGAGCCATGGAAGAAATTTGTGGGGCTTATGATAAAAAAGCCTTTGGGGATGGCTCCCCTCCCTGGTGCATGAAAGCCTGATGAGTCTGAACTCATGCTGGTGCATGCTAACACCCCAAGCATAGTGCAGCTACCAGTCAGGCCCACACGGAAGGCCCCTCCTCAACCCACCTGCTCCCCCTGCCTCCCCTCCTCTCTGGTTTATACCACAATCAGATTCCTTTAGAAAACATCTGTGTACTCAGTTCGATGTAAGTTCCCGAAGACATAAAGCTGAGGGCGGCAGTAGGGCAAGGTGGTTAAGGAAATAGACTTCAGCATCAGGCTGTTCAATGAGGACTCACTACAGGTAAGTGTTTTAATCCTGTGAGCCCCGGCTCCTTCATCTGCAAAATGGGAATAACCACTTCCTGCTTCACAGAGTTAGCGGAAAGATTCAATGTGAAAGCATGGGTACTGTCCAAATGCACAGTTCTCCTACAGATAAGCACTTCATAAAGTTATCTGAAGACTAGGATACTGTCACTCCAGGCCAGACTTCCCAGTCCAGAGGGCACACTGGCTTCTGAACAAGTCACTTCAACAGAGTGTGATCTAACAGGAGACACAAAAAGAAGAACCAGCCCTCCCTGATGGAGCCATGAATGAACCCAGGAGGTGACATTTAAGGGAAAAAGCTGCCCAGGGAGCTAAGATAGTCATTTCTGTAGCTCCATGGCCTGCCTAGGCCTGGATCTACCACACGGAGAAAGCGCTCAGAAAATATCTTTTTTTTTTTTTTTTAACGTTTATTTATTTTTGGGACAGAGAGAGTCAGAGCATGAACGAGGGAGGGGCAGAGAGAGAGGGAGACACAGAATCAGAAACAGGCTCCAGGCTCCGAGCCATCAGCCCAGAGCCTGACGTGGGGCTCGAACTCACGGACCGCGAGATCGTGACCTGGCTGAAGTCGGACGCTTAACCGACTGCGCCACCCAGGCGCCCCAAGAAAATATCTTTTGAGAGAAACTAAAGCCAAGTCTTAAAGGATGAGCACTACTGTACCAGGCAGACACAGCAGATGGAAAGGGCAGAAGGAACCACATGTGCCAAGGCACGAGACACAACCCTGGTAATACGTCAAGGAGTGCTGCCATAGTGCAACATCAGGCTCAGGAGGGGTGAATGGCCAAAGACAAGGCTGGCAGGGGTCCAGCATCTGGCTCAGGAGAGCCTTGTGTTCCAAGACAGAGAGTGTGCACTGCTTTCTACAGGCAAAGCCGAGCTTCTGTATGGTTTCAAATACAGAAGTGGCCAGATGTGCTGATGCTTTTGAAAGATCACACTAGGACAGAGGCAGAGCATGGCTGGCGGTAGAGAAGCTCTGGGCAGAGGAAACTGGCAAATTCTCAGGGCAGGACGGTGACCCTGTGGATGGAGAGAAAGCAGAGGAGAGGGGAAGCAGAAGGAGGGCAGGAATGGAAGGAAAAAGACGAGGCCTGGGGCTTGAAGAGGGAATTAATGATGGAATGGGCAGCTTCATCCACTGTATAGTGGGAATGAGGGAGATGTGATGGATGGATGGAGAACCAATTACTGAGAGTGGGGACATGAGAGTAGGAGTCTCTGCTGAACCCTGCTGAGTGTGAGCTGCATGTGAGAAATTACAAGGGATGTATGTACCTTTTGGATACAGGGATGCAACACTCAGGGGAGATTCGACTGCGTGCGGCAGCACCCAGCTGTGGTCCTAGGTCACAGTCCCTGAATGTCTTCCATGGCTCCCTGATGTCCTCCACGGTCATGACTCTGTGACTTCTTCCCACCATGCCCACAGCTCTCTGAAACAAGGTCTTGTGTTATTCTTCTGCTCCTTCCCCAAACCTGGCAGGGGGAAATATTCTAGAGATGGACTTGGATTATGTCCAATCAAGAGGTTCTATATGCTTCAGGAAAGGGCTTCTGAAGATGTCTAGCATGGTGCCTTACATGCTATTGGTGTTCAAGCAATCTGTTGATCAAGTGAAGAAAGGCAGAAGCTCTTGTGTCATTTATAGCTCCCCCAAGAGCAGAACCCAGTGCCCACCAGTGCCTCCTTATATGTGGCATTTGAGAGCGATATGATGCAGGCACTTGCATGGCATGACTTCTTACAGGATCCAGACTCCCCTACTTGGGGAAGTCACTTCCCTTCTCTGGGTCTTAGTTTCCCTGCATGCACAAGATGATGGTATGGATTGCCTAGAAGCATCACTGAGTTAGATATAGAAACCACAGAATATGCAGTCTGGCTCAGGAGCAGTTCAACAGTTGTTAATACTGCTAACAATGGTGACAATTCTAATGATTTGTTGCTACTACTGATCTGGATGATGATAAAGATTATTTAATATATTTATCCATCACTCCCTTGCTTAAAGCTTTTCAAAGTGCCCACTGCTCTCACGATAAAGACACAGATACCTATTATGGCCCACAAGACCCAATGCTGTCTGACTCCTGCTTCAATCTCCAGCCCCATCTTGATGAGCCTGCCTTGCATCCCTCCCACCCTCCCTCCTCTCCAGCCTGGGTTCTCTCACTGAGGGGCTTGGTGATTTGCCATCCTGCCAGACATCAGCAAGACTTCTCCTATACCCTGAGCTATGAGATTTTGGCCTACTCACTTGTTCTCCCATTACTTTCTCACTCTCTTACTCATTCAAAAGGCATTTATCTATTACTTACTCTGTGCCAGGCACTGTAAAAACTCAAGTGCCTGAAATTCTAGCCACGAATGGTATATCAGTGAGTACTCCATTATCCATCTGTACCTGCTTGTCAGTAAGCTCAGTTTAAAAAGAAATGTTAACAGAATGAGGTAGGATAGAAGGGCATGAACCCAAAGACCCAAGCTGCTCTCCACTCCTGTTTAATAACAGTAATAGAAAAATAGCTGCTCCTAGAAATACCTCCAACACACAGGCACACACGCGTACATGGGCGCGCGTGCACACACACACACACACACACACACACACAATCCTTGCAGAAACCCAAATTGGATTATAAAGCAGGGAGGAAGTACAGGAAAGAAGATGTCCTCAACTGAACCCCAAATGGAATTTGGAATCTGTTTTTTTGTTGTGTGTGTGTGTAGGGGGGGATGTATAGAAAGGTGGGTGGATCTCAAGCCCAGGGTGTTTATTTGCGTGGGAGGAAGGGAAACTTGGAGAAAAAAAATACTTTTTTCTTGGATTCCCAAGAAAGAAAACATAGGATGAAAGGGCATCTTTCTTTTCCTGGATATTTACATAAAGAATATATAGAAAAGGGTTAACAGGAGATAAAGGAGCTGCTTTAATGTGGAAACTATAGAATTTGAGGTTCAAGGGGCATAGTTTTGGGATCCAGTTGACCCTCCAGGTAAAGGAAAGGAATCGCTCTTGTTTCTTTTATGGAGAAAACTGTGGTACTTCAGCCAGTGAGGACCCCACCTGCTCCCAATACCCCATCAGAAAAAGCCTAGGAAAGCAGCAAGTGAAACTAAATGGAGATGTATGATGATGGGCATCCTTATAAGAAGGTGTAGGGTGAGGCAATGAGTGTTGGTCTGCTTCCCATATTCCCAGAGCAGCTACATCAAGAACTGGAGGCTCACACAATCCCATCAGCCATAGCAAGACTACTGTCCCACCTACTAAACATTTCCCAACACAGAAGACCCAAAGGCCACACACCGGGAACTATGAGATCCAACTAATCCTGATAAATTCTAACCAACTGTAATACCCATGCAATGTCCATGCCACCTGGCAGACTTCAGACCAGGACCTGGTCCCCAGTGCCAGGCCCCCACCCCCTGCCCCCACGTGAGTTCATTACTGAGCACAGCGTCAGTGCACTCAGCAGCACCAATTTCTCTGGGCTCCACAGTTTCCCGAGAACGGATAATAAATGTGCTCGGAAGCGTGGGGTGATTTATCAAAGTGCATTGTATTGCAATGGTTTTACAAGAAGATTAATTTTTAATAAAGAAACCTATTACCTCACTCTTTGAGGACCTTCACACACCTAAGAAAAATGATTCTATTTGCCTCTGTGGAAACTGCTGTGGCTTCTTTCCTGGAATAGAGTCTACTTTGTTCTCTTCAGGCTCCTCCCAAGAGAGAAAGATGGACTTTCTGAGTGGGGTCCAAAAGAATCTGGGCCTTGTTCTGGTCCATTAGTGACTGAATGCCCATTTTTCAGGCGATTTTCTTAGGCACCCTGGCTAAGATTTCAGCTAACAGAGCTGCCCCTGTTCTAATCTTGAGAAGTGGTTCAGAGTGGATGAGCAGCCAGACCTTTGGACGCCCAAGGCCCAGGCCAGGTGCTTGAGGTCCTCCAACCAGAGGCTTCAGGCATGAAAGGAAACTGAAAGGCGCCCTACACAAGATTAAGAAGTCAGAAAGAAAGTGAGGAATAAAAGAAGAACTAAGCACCACTGTAGACAAGGAGCTGCCCTTGGAATCACCCACACAACATTATTCACTGCCTGTGCAACCTTGAGCAAGTTAAACAATCTCTGGGACTGGATTTCCTCATCTGCGAAATGGGTATTTCTTTTTGAGAGAGAGAGAGAGAGAGAGAGAGTGATCAGGGAAGGGGCAGGCAAAGAGGGAGACACAGAATCCCAAGCAGGCTCCAGGCTCTGGGCTGTCAGCACAGAGCCCAATATGGGACTTGAACTCATGGATTGTCAGATCATGAGCTGAGCCGAAGTAGATGCTTAACCAACTGAGCCACCCAATAGCCCCATATTTTTAATGATAACAAAGTGCACAGTGCCTACATTCGTTGTTATTGTGGTTGCTGTGGATATTATTGAGAAAAGAAGGCTAGTGAAGTTGGGATTTGGGGAAAGGAGAAATGATCTTTGTGTAAACTAAAGGCTTTAGGGATACTCAGGTGGCTTAGTCGGCTGAGCATCCTACTCTTGATTTTGGCTCAGGTCATGATCTCATGGTTCACAGGATAGAGCCCCACATCGGGCTCCATGCTGACAGCATGGAGCTGGCTTGGGACTCTCTGTCTCCCTCCCTCTCTCTGTCCTCTTCTCCACCTCTCTAAACAAACAAACTTTTAAAGGATTTTTAGGGAATAAAGTCCCTCTATTAGAAATAGCATACAAGGAAACAGGTGTACAATTTGCCAAAGAGACTTCAGCTCAAACTGAGAGAGGAGCACAGTCCTGAGCTGTGGTTCTGAGCCTGACAGATTCAAAGAAGTGAGGAAGGACTATGGGGTCCCCTTCTCTCTAGGGGATTTTACGTGGTTGGATGTGCCTTCTGTCAAGAGTAATGACCAGTTAGTTAATTTGGGGACAAAAGGTTAGTGATTGACAGTTTAAAAATTATCATTGCTATTATCATTATTATGACAATTATGAGTGTTATCATTATCATTACTACTCACTTTAGGCTACTTCATTTAAAATTAGTTGAATGAACATAGGGGAAGAGACAGAAAAATAAAATAAAATAAAAACTGAAAGTGTGGCAAACCATAAAAGACTCTTAAATACAGGGAACAAACTGAGGATTGCTGGAGGGGAGGTGGGTGGGGGGATGGGCTAAATGGATGATGGGAATTTTAAGAGGGACTTGTTGGGATAAGCACTGGGTGTTAAATATAAGTTATGAATCACTAAATTCTGTTCCTGACACCAATGCTACACTATATACTAACTCACTTGAATTTAAGTAAACAAAAAATTAGTGGAGAACCTACCATGTATCAATCTTGAAAGTCCATCTACCATAATTCCAGGGACACGATCTAGCAACAAGCACCTTTAACTATACATAAAGAGCTCTGTACTGAGCTCAGGGTCAGAATAAATCACTAAAATTCCCAATGAGACAGGATCCAAATAATGAAATACAAACAACAGCTGGAATATATTAAACACTTGGTCTATGCCAGACACTATACCAAGTTCTTGATGTATTAGCTCATTTAGTCCTCAGAACTGGTATGTAATTCTGTAACATGGAGGAGCTATTTGAAAATCACATGGCTTATAAAGGATCAACATTATATAAAGAACACTTCCAATTCAATAATTAAATTTGCCTATTTTGAAGTTTAATATAAACGGAATCCTATAATCTGTGACTTTTTAGGTCTGGCTTCTTTGACTTAGCAGCTTAGTGTGTTCAAGGTTCATCCATATTGTAGAATGTGTCAGTATTTGCTTTTTAATGGGTGAATAATATTCCATTGTATGGACAGGTCACATAGCAACAGAAAGCAGATCAGTGGTTGTTAGGGCCTGGGGGGGGCGGGGAGAAAGAAATAGGATGAACTGCTTACTGGGTACCGAGCTTTGGGTGATGAAAAAGTTCTGGAACCATAGTGGGGATGGTTGTACAACAATGAACAATACCAATGCACTTTAGGTTGTAAAATGATTAAAATGGCAAATTTTATGTTATGAATATTTTAAAACTAAAATATCTCAATAAAATAACCCAAATAAAAAATGGGCAAAATATCTGAACAGAAACTTCACCAAAGACAATATACAGATGATAAATAAGTGAAAGATGCTCAGCATCACTGATTATGGAAATGAAAAAAAAAACCCACGAGATATCACTACACACCTATTAGAATGTCCAAAATAAAAGACTACTCATACCAAATGTCCATGAGGATGTGAGGAACCAGAACTCCCATACATGGCTAGTAGACATGTAAATGGTATACCATGTTGGAAAATAGTTCAGCAGTTTCTTAGAAAGTTCAAACATTTACCTACAAATGATCCACACTTTCCAATTCTAGATATTTACCCAAGAGAAAGGAAAGCATATGTCCAAAGACTTGCATACAAATGTCCACATCAGCATGTTTGTAATACTTCCAAGCTGGAAACAAACCAAGTGTCGATCAATTGATGAATGGATAAATTAATGTGGAACAGCAATATAGTACAATACTACTCAACAATTAAAAGAATGAAATATTGCCACATGCAATCACATGGGTGAACCCAAAAACCATTGCAGTAAGTAGAAAAAGTCAGATGCAAAATACAACATACTTTTTATTCAATTTGTGTAAAACACCCAGAAAAGGCAAAGTTATAGAGACAGAAAACAGACCATTATTTCCCCTGGAGCTTCAGGAATTGCCTGGAGCTGGAGGTGGGAGACCAGGAGGCTGATTCCAAACAGGATATTCCGGGGTGATGGACAAATCTGAACTGCACTATGGTGATGTCTGCATAACTCTGCAAGTTTACTAAAAATCATTGCACCCTACAGGAATAATTGGTGAATACTGTAGTATGTCAATTATATCTCAATGTTTTCAAAACAGTATATACCATAGGATTCCATGTACATAAAATTCTATAAAATGCAAATCATTCTACAAATCAGAAAGCAGATCCATGGTTGCCTGAGGAGGTTGGAAATAGCGGTGGAATCCGAGACTGTAAAGAGGCAGGAGAAAACCCTTGGGAGTGATGGATATTTTCATTGTCCTTGGTTGTGATGATGGTTTTACAGGCATATGCAAATGTAAACACTTACCAAATTTTAAATTTTTTTTTCAACGTTTATTTATTTTTGGGACAGAGAGAGACAGAGCATGAACAGGGGAGGGGCAGAGAGAGAGGGAGACACAGAATTGGAAACAGGCTCCAGGCTCTGAGCCATCAGCCCAGAGCCTGACGCGGGGCTCGAACTCCCGGACCGCGAGATCGTGACCTGGCTGAAGTCGGACGTTTAACCGATTGCGCCACCCAGGCGCCCCAACACTTACCAAATTTTACACTGTAAACATGCAGTTTTCTGAGTGTCATTTATACCTTTAAAATATTATTATTATTATTATTATTATTATTATTATTATTATTATTTTAATGTTTTCTTTATTTTTGAGACAGAGAGAGACAGAGGATGAGCAGGGAGGGCCAGAGAGTGAGACACAGAATCCAAAGCAGGCTCCAGGCTGCGAGCTGTCAGCACAGAGCCCGACGCAGGGCTTGAACTCACAAACCACGAGATCATGACCTGAGCTGAAGTCGGACACTTAACCGACTGAGCCACCCAGGCGCCCCATTATTTTTTTTTAAGGAGGAAAGACTCTGAGTCTAGGGCAACGTGATTCTTTGTGACCACTGCCTTTTTTACAGATACCCATGACTTGGGGAGATCCCAGGGGTGAAGCTCAATATTAAACAGCTAACTATGAAGTCTTCAGTAACAAGGGGGATGGAAACCTGAGTCTATTTGATATAGACCCTGTTTCTGAGGTTGGATTACGGAAGGCAGAGTAGCATAGCTGTTCAGGAGTTCTAGGACTGGATTAGGGCCCACCCCAAAGACTGCATTTCAACTTAATTACCTCTTGAAAGATATCATTACCAAATACAGTCACCTCCTCAGGTACTGGGGGCTAGGATTTCGACATATGAACTTTGAGAGGGACCCAACTCAGTGACGACACAGGTGTAGAACTAGCAAGTCTGATAGGTATTCAGGAGTTACAGCAAGAAAGAAGAAAGATACTGAAAGAACTGGAAGACTCCAGATATGCAATCCATAAATAAGGTTTGCAATGTAAAATGTTCTCCTTATCGGCTGTGCTGTGTCAACCAAATATAACTCCCAGAAGTGTTGAGTGGTCTAGCTCCTCAAAGTATGGTCCAGATCAGCAACACTGGCATCGCCTTGGAGATTATTAGAAATTCAGAATTTCCAGTCCTTACCCATACCAACTAAATTAGCCTTGCACTAGAACAAGATCCCCAGGTGATACCTATTCCTGTTAAAGTTTGAAAAGCACTGTTCTAGACTCCCAGCTCCTTCCCCCCAGCCCCCCGTCCCCGTTTATATACCTACACAATGAAGTTTTTAAAAAGACGACAAGGAGTCCTACTAGCAAACTGGTTTTCACCCAGTTGATTCTCTGATGGTGCAAATGTGCTCAGTAATGACCCATTTTAATAACAAGTGAAATTAGCCCAGAAACCCAGCTCCATCTTTCTCATCCAGGCAGCTTCTAAAGATGACCCGGAAGGGTGCCAGCTCCCATGGGGTCCTGGCCCTGTGGCCTTCCCATGACACCGCAGAATGGCAAAGGAAGTGCTGGAAGAGATGCTGGGGTGGTTGGAACTCCAAACTGAGGATGGGAGAAAACGAAACTGAAGTCCGCAGGCCCAACAAGGGGAAAGGAGCAAATGGCCACAACAATCTCAAAGCTCAGGACATTAACGTAAGTCAGTTCTGTCTCTCTCTGCATCTCATGGGAAAGAAAGGAGGCTCAGAGAGTTTAAGTCATCATGCACAAGTTACCCAGTAAATGAATGAAAGAGCCATCTGGGCTCACACCAAATGTGGGGTACCTAACTTTCACAGCGGGCCAGGGTTAGTTGTTGCTGGTGGGGCTGTGGGGGCAACTCTAGCTTCTGTCTGAGGCCTGGCAAATACACTTCTCTATCAGGTTATCCTGTCTCTTCCTTGGGATCCTGCCTCTCCAGTGGGAAAGGTTCATTGCTTTGCCCCAAGAGGCTTAAATAGAGCCTTTTGGAGGGTCAGTGGGCTGAGAAGTAAGGAGGGTCCCTAAGTGACAGCTCCTTGACAGGTGAGCCAGCCAAAGGGCATCAGTGATCCAGGTGCTGCCACCAATAATTAGGAAAGCTTATCCTGGGGCATCATCAGGTTTGTTTATCTTTCAGATCTTGTGTTTGCCACTGACTACAGTCCCTGGAAAGGACCTGATTTCCTAAGGAACTATGGATAGCTGATTTCACTCTCAGGGCCCGATTTTAACCCTTGGAAAGCAAATCAGACTTGCCACCTGTTGGCCTCTCTCTGGTGGTCCATGAAGAATGAGATAAAATGAGAGCACGTGAGAAAATGGAGGAAGCAAGTCCGCTAGCAAATAATAAGGCTAGAAATAATAACAACAGTCACTCCTTTGGGGACATCCCCCATGGGGATGTTAGTGCCTTATACCCATAGTAATGACCATTAATTGACTTGCTAAGAGTTCAGCTGTGGATGGATCTTCCCCATATGTCACTGAGGGGATACTCTCCACCCTGCTCTGTGCCCTGGAAGGTTAAACTTTATGGACTGTATCGATGGGCCTCCTCTGGAGTCTGGCCAAAGGGACACATCACCAAGATAGCAGAGGGTGAGAAAAAAGGATCAGAGTATTTGTTTTCTGGACTGCCTCTCCACTAGAAGGCAGGTTGGCAATGACCTGACCCTTTACTTCAGGTCATGCCCAAATGCCCAATGCCTATCCTACAGCCCCCTGACCCCTTGAGGCCAAGGAGTGGTAAGAGCTTTCTACTGCTGCTAGCCCCAAGATGCTGTACCTTCTGTTCTGTTAGCCCTGCCCACCTCTGTAAGCAATCCTATACTAAACTCACCTCAATTTTCCCATTAGTACATGTCAGCTGTTTCTGGCAGGGACCCTGACCTACCAAAGAGTCTAATTCATTTGATCTCTAACGCTCATATAAAATTCTAAAAAAACAGGCATTAGTAGCTTCATGTTGGAGACAAGGAAACTGAGGCTCAGGCTTCAAATCTGCCTAAACAGCTTGAGGCCATAAATTAGTTAATATAATTTTGAACTTTCAGAGTCTCACTTCTATTTGGGACACATGACTGGGAGGTAAATAAGTATTAAAAAAAATTTATGCAACAATGAGTGAGTGAATGAACCCATCCTGTTTGACCCTCTCTAATCCAGTGTTTAAATCCAGGCTGTATTCCATGGCCTCAGTTGTCCTTCATCCCACAGCTCACAAGAGTCACTACTTAGTGCCACTGGCAGCCCAGGTTTCCTCAAAGACCCTTGGCCAAATTGCCCACTCCCCAGCTTTCAGCCCAACCCAACACCATTGCAGCTTCTTCTAAGAGCACCCTTATTCAAGGAACTCCGTGTTCCTCTAACAGTATTTTTCCAGACCAGAGCCTCCAAGTCATAGCAGCCCTTTGCACTTCGTCTACAA
Source organism: Felis catus (assembly GCF_018350175.1). Taxonomy (NCBI): domain Eukaryota; kingdom Metazoa; phylum Chordata; class Mammalia; order Carnivora; family Felidae; genus Felis; species Felis catus. Next base: position 36,379,884 of record NC_058383.1, read on the forward strand.
AATTTTCCAATATACTGCAGTTTTAGTGGGACTATTAAAAACCTGTCAGAGAAATGCTGGTAATGGCAAAAACATTTCTCAGGGGCCGTCAACTCCCCCACATATCCATCAGAGCTGCCCTGCACAACAAGGAGGCCCTCATTTAGAATGTGTCAATTCTGATTATTAATGTGAGGAAAACACCTGCTAAGTATGTTTGTCTGGGGGGGCGGGGGGCGAGCTTGGCAAGAAGGTAGGGCAGCAGCAGCCGTGGCTGCAGAGAAAACCCTGGTGTCGAGGCCCAGCTTGCAGGAAGGCCACCATAATTAATTAGGACTTGGCTATCACAGCACACACGGAGGGAAGGAAGGGCAGAGCAGGATGGGAAGGGGCAATACAGCCCACAGAGGGCAGGCTCCCCCTTGACCAGATGGAGTGCAATTCATACCTAGAGTCCACAGCACATATGAACATATTCATCTGTCCTCAGATTTATTAACTCATGAAATACCCTGGAGACTCCTTGCCCTCAGGGTCCAAACCTTAGCAATGAACAGGACAGCCCTGCTTTATTGTTTCACTAATCAAAGCCATTTGGGATTACAGACTTTAAAGACTGTCATTATTACCATTAAACCAGGACTATACATTCACTTGTGTATTAATTAATTTGTCTGTCCATCCATCCGTCTATCCATTCATCCATTCGTATGTAAATGTTTACCTCTTTCTCTCTCTCTACATGCATCCATCCAACCATGCATTAATTCATGCATTTATTTCTTCACTCAACTAGCATTTATTGAGCAATTACTCAATTCCAGACAATATGGTCATCATGAAGAATACGAACATGAATTGGACATAGGACCTTGACTTCAAGAAGCTATCAGTCTAGACAGAGAAACAGACATGTATTTGGATAATATGACCACTGGGAGAATGGATGGAGCAGATCATCTGTAAGTACTGAGAATAGGACTTACCAGAACAAACTTCTGAGCTGGGTTTTTAAGGATGAGCAGGAGTTTGGCAAGTAGGAAAGGACATGAGTTATGTGAGTTGGGATAAACAAGATCACTCCAGACAGAGAGCAGCATATGAAAAGCATGGAAGTTTGATTACTGGTGGGAATTATAAGAGGTGAGGCAGAAGAGAGGAAATGACAATCCTTTCTGAAGTCTTACACATGTAACTGAAGCAATGTAATCATAGTGGAACCTGAAGTCCTAGAGAGGCAAGCATCCAGGAGGCAAATAACCCATGCTATTCAATTTGAAATACCCATACTGCATCTGACATGGTGTCAGTAGAAGCTCTACAGCTTTGGAGAATTTTATCACTTTACTAATTCAGTCCCATTTCATCAAATGTTTAATCACTGCCCACCATCCATGTCCAAGGCATGATGGGCACTCATTAACCATAATACATCAGGGCTGAGCAGCGCCTGGCACAGGGAGAACCTCCATAATCATGTGATAAGCGAGAGAATGAATGCTGGGCATGACGCTTGTGCCTCGTGTTCATGACATTGTAATGCTCACTGCAACGTGTTGTTATCCAAAACAGAAGCTGCGAGAAATTCAGAAACTTACTAAAGGCCCCACAGCTGGTGGGAATAATATAGGACAAAGGATCCCATGAAGCTGTGTTTGTCAGAGAAGGACAAAGTCTGGAACCAAAAAAAGGGCGATGGGAGTTTTGCTTGATGCCAAGGTGGCCAAGGGGTACTATGGAATCGAAATGAAAGACTGGGGGGTAAGTTATTTCTTTCAGTTTTTGGTGAGAGGAAACTGGCTATATTCCCATACAGTTGATTCTAGCCATTGACTGGGTCCTCAGAGAAGAGAAAACCCTAAAATCTACCTCTAATTTAGCATCTGGTCATCCACATTGGTCTAGACATGCTCCTCCTAGAGAGAAAGATCTTAATACCTTCTTTCCACGAATTTACAAGTAGCACCATCGCAGTACTTGCTGCATGAATTTACAGTGGCAGAGGCTTGAAGGATAGAGGGGCAGAGAATAACTTTACCCTGGAAGTAGTAAAAGTGGGAGATTTCCAAACACAAGGAGACTCATCTCCTGCACCTGTCTGAGTGTCCAACAATCAACCATCTTTTGGGAAAGATGATGGGAAATTGGCACTCACTTTGGCTTCCATGTCAGAGTAAGCAAAACTGGTTCCCTGGCTCTGAGTAGAAAGGGTTCTTTAGAGTCAAAAAAGGGGGGTGGGGAGGAGAAAGGATTTTCGAAATCTTCTCCCTGCTCAAACTCAACAGCTCCAATTTGGGGGATTATTTTAGGCCTCCTTTTGATGGGGAGCTCAAAAGACAAAGTTTGGGCTGCAAATAAAATTGAGCACACCATGCAAAGGGGAGTTATATCATGCCAGGAACGTTTTAAGGAGCTTATATGCAACTCGGGAGAAGAGCTTATTACACCTCTGCTTCCAGGGAGCCTGCGGATCAGATTTAATCTGTAAAGAGGCCTTGTCAAGGTCTCCTCCTTGGGCCAATGCAGCCTCCAGCAGACCCATGCTGAACAGTGGTTCTCTCCTCAGCTCCAGCAGAAAAGCATACACGACCAGCGGCTGAGGAGAGAGTGTCCAACTGTAGCCTTTATGCTCCATTTCCCCACCTAATATATAGCTGCTCTGCATACCTAACTTCCATAGCCAGCAAAATTGAACGTCGTGATTTTTAATAATGCTAGGCAATAATTTCATCACCCAGATCACTCTCTTCGCCTGTCAGCATAGAGGAGCAAAAAAAAATCCCGTGTTGTTGGATAAACTCACCAGATGGTTCATCTCTATCAACTGCACATTATGCCTGCCGTTACATCTCACTCTTTGTAAATCTCAACTGTTTAGCGGCCATCACATCAGTATTTTTTTGCCTAGTTAGCCTTTCAACCTCATTCCCCAAAGTAACCAAACCACACTCAATCCCCCCATGGACCTGTGTTCCCATGCTTGCATCCAGACGCATATGTCTTCTGCTTTATGAGTCACTGCTCGATGCCAGCTAAGTATATTACTGCCTTGAAAATTAACTCGCACACTGAGAATAATCACAGAAAAGAAATTTGTTTTCCTACAAGGTTGTTTTCCAGCTGTTTTAATGCAGACAATTTTACCCTGAAACCCAAATTGAAAAAAAGAGAGACACAGAGAGAGAGACTTTAAAATCTGCATAATTTGAAAGTGCTTAATGTAAATTAGATAGATCAGCCTAATTTTATTTCAGTACTTTTTAATTGCATTTATAATTAGTAAAATACATTAATGTGCTACACAGAAGGTCAGGAGTTCTGGTAAAGGGATCTAATTAAAATGCCCCACTGCATTTCTATCACACATGCGCCCAGGAACCTGGAGGCCTGCTTCCGTCCACGCTCTGGACCAGACTATTTTTAACTCATTTGTGTCTTTATCAAAATCAGCAATCCCGTGATCAGAGAGTTCCTCGTGTGGAATATCCTCACTGTCTGTCTCACCCATGCATTTAAGTCTCCCTCCTAGAGACTCTCAGTGACTCTATACCAAATATAACAGGGTAGACTCCATTTGTCCTCCTGTCCTCATGTGGCAAGGTGTCTTTCAACAATAGCTCATTTCCTCCTGGTGTTTCCTTCCCTTGCTCTTTAATACATTCAAGCAGAGAGGCTTGTCTCTACTTTTGTCTTGAGAAAGGAACTCAACAGCATCAACCAGAAAAACCAACAGTGGCAGGAACTCCTCCTTGCTTGGGTCACCATGAGGCCCTGATTTGCTATTCAAGGAGCCCCAGGTGAGAACAGAAACCTTGGTCACTCCAGTCTGTAATAACAACAATAATGCAGTAGTAATAGAATTGATTTTTTCCCTCCTTCACTGTGTCTGCAAAGTCACCCTGAAACTAGGTAATATGCCACTGTCAAGCCCTGAGTCACTGGGGTCACACCCATTTCTCCACACTTCCCACAAGCTGTTGGCCAGGGCAGATGGCCACTTTTTTTACTCCCTGGAGCTCTTGCCACTGCCCAACAACCTCCACCCCCTGCCCCTGGCTGCCCTGTACCCTGACCACAGCTCCAGGGCATATGGAAGACGATGGTGCAGCCTTCACAACACAAAGGCACAAGCCCCCACCTCCCTCCACCATGTCCTTCAAGTCATGGTCCTGGCCCAGTTTTCTCTTCACTTCCTTTTGCTTTGTTCACTACCCATCATAATGAACACCGTTATCCAGGAGAAATGAGATGGAGCCTGTGATCAAGTGCCCCCCAGCACTTTTGACTAATCCAAAATCAAGTAACACACTGTTGGACTCATTATACCAGATCATCATGTGTGGCCATCACCTGGCATATTCCACAGCTTCCTGTATCTACTGCCTCTACTTATGTATTTCTCTCAGTGTACAAGTAAGATAGGTATCTATATACTTAAGCTTATATATTTATAAAATTATATACATATAACAGGCATATATACTTAATAGAAGAAATGGGACATGCATATACATCTTTGGAGAAATGCATATTCATTTTCTGAAGCCAGATGTATATTTAGTACATGAAACAGAACACCCATATATAGCTACACTCCCCCTACTTATTTTTTTAATTAATTTTAAAAAATTAAACATACCACATTTTATTCTGGGAACTAACATTTGTTGAATATGTAAATATACTGAGAGCTTATACTAAGAGCTATATATATATTGTTTGATTTTTTTTTCAATGATCCTGTCCATAGCCCAATGCTGTAGCTGTTGGAAACCTCCCTTTTGCAGATGGAGAATATGAGGTTCAGGGAGGCTCACCTTAATTCCCACAGAAAGTAAGTAGCAGACCTGAAGTTGAATCCAGGTCTGTCTGACTCAGGCAGTGAAGTGAAACTCCAGGTCACAACCACATGTGCACCAGGAAGTATTTTATGCCATGCCAATACAGAGCAGGTACCAGGAGAAACCTCATAGGTCAGACACCTTGATCATGATTTTGACTCTGGAAAAACTTAAGAGTTTACTTTGGCTCCATTGGGCAAAACAAAACATCCAGCCAAAGTAGAAAAGGAAACAGAAAAATCATCTTCATAAATACTATTTGATACATGCACATTTCATGGAAAAAAGCATAAAGGTAAGTGATTTGATACCAACTTCCAATATTTACTATCCTAATAATAATCTAATGGTGTTGCCCCTGCCTTATAATGCCAAACTATGTAAAGTTCCATTAATTTCCAGCTGTTCAAGCCTCCATGCTTTTGCCTATGCTATGTCCACCTGGAAATGCCACATATCCCTGGGATACCAGGGAAACAAACCCTTTCATCCTTTAAAATGGAGCTCAAACACCTTCTCATCAAAGCCTTCTCTGACCCTAGGTAACATATACGTGGCACACAGTGGAAAGAAATCAACTGTGCTTGGAGGGTCAGCTGTATCATAAGTTGTTCTTTAAACTATCTGAGGGCAAAAGCTGCATTTTTGCAATATTGCTAAAGATAACCATAATCACAGCACAATCTATATACAGGGACATCATCATTTCCGTGACTTCTCACATCAACCCTCATAGTCACAGTTATCCCTGTTTTCAGATGAGGAAATGAAGATTCAAAGAAGTGAAGTAAATATCCCAAATCACACAGCTATGAAGTAATGGAACCAGTATTCAAACTCAGACTGTCTGTTCTGTACATTCCTGGGACATTCCACACAGTAGATGAACAATAAATGCTGCTTGAAAGAATGAACAGTGTATATTTACTGGAAGCCTCTTCTATTGTGTCCCATCTAATTAACCTCAAGCAGATGGAATGAGGACGCCCTTCTAGAGCTTGTCCTGAGGCCTCATGACTTACCTAGAAGTCAATATTTCATTATGAGCCCATCATACAGGTCAGTGTAATAATTAATGACTATCTGCTGGTGTGACTGCTTATCGTATTTTAGCTTAATTCCAATAAAATCTAAATGGTCTATTAATTTTCCTAATAAATTTAGATATGGCCTCTGACCGCAATCTGGCTTTGATTAGCTAACAAAATATTTGAAGATGGGCCAAGCTAGCTCTTTCAAATATTTCAAGCAAATAACACTTAATTGGATTTAGGATTTTCTGCGTCAGCGTATGGCTGTGCTCAGCAGTGAATAAGGCAAAAGGACAGCTTCATAATTGGTCCCCAACGACCCAGAGTTGAGCCACCCTGGGGAGCCGAGTAGATAGGGGTTTGGAAGCCAAATATGACCAAGACAACAAGGAAATAGATCCTCAGTTATAGGAAGAGCATAACTGGAGCAGCAGACAGTACCTTCTAAGGAGCACTCACAAGAAGATCCCAAGATCTGGATGTACACAGGCATGTTTCTGAGACTGCCTGCCCCAAAGTCTCAAAGTCTACACCATTGATGAAAGCCCAACATACAGTTTTTACCCTCAGAAACCCAAAAGCAAATAAAGAGAAATGGGGAAATGAGAATGTTCTTTCATAGGCTTCTTGCATAAATGCCTCGTGTTACCCTACAGGTTTTGGTATAAATGTCATCACTGTAGGAGTTCCCCACCCCGACCTCCCTAAATAAAGGTGACCCCACAATCCCCCTCAATAGGTTCTTTGTCACAAAATCTGGTTGAATTTTCTTTATGGCAGCTACTAGACTCTGTAATCTTTTCGAATTATTTTACATATGTATGTGTTTAATTGTATCCCCTAGAAGGGTAGAGACCTCGGGCATGGACATATAGTACATGGTCAGTACATATTTGCTGAAGGGGTGAATAATTGATGAATGAATGATGATGAATTGAGGAATGATGAGAGGGCCATATGGAGATTAATCTGGAAACAAGAAACAAAAGATAACAGATGTAGAGCATATGAGGCCTGGAGTCAAACAACTAGGTTTGAATCTTGGCATCATCTCTTGCTAGGTAGATGACCATAAATAAACTATTTAACCTCTCTGTGCCTCAGTTTGCTCATCTGTAAAATGGGGTTAATATTAGTGCCTCCCATGTAGAGTAAGAGTACCAAATAAGTGCTTGGAGACTCAGCTATATCATAAACCCTCAATGTAGTAGGTAGAACACAATCAGTGCTCATGAAAGGTCAATGACGTTATCATACTCCTCCGCCTCCTCAGGATATGGAGACACCACCTGCTACAGCCCTGCCTCACCCCTAGGATCTGCCTCTCTAGCCTCATCCCAGCTCATTTTTTGAAACTGCCACCGCTTCTCTTCTTGTCTCTGACCCCAAAGTAGACCAATGATTACATCACATATCCACCCACTGTCCAGAGTGGACACTCAATCAGTGTGGACTGATGAAGTTACTGATGCTAGATTGACAAACCCAACCCTGATTTTACTTGTGGGGAAAGGGGAAACCTTTCCCCAGCAAGTCTGCATCTTCCATGTCCTGAAATCTACTCCATGTGGGCTGTATCCACTTCCTTATAGATCCAAAGTTTTACATTTTTAATTTATTTTTTAAAATAAAGTTTATTTATTTTGAGAGGGGATAAGAGAGAGAATAGGAGGGAGGGAGGGAGGGAGGGAGAGAGAGAGAGAGAGAGAGAGAGAGAGAGAGAGAGAGAGAATCCCAAGCAGGGGCTCAATCCCACAACCATGAGATCATGACCTAAGCCAAGATCAAGAGTTGAACACTCAACTGACTGAGCCATCCAGGCACCCCAAAGATTTGCATTTTAAAATCCTGTTCCTCGAGGCTCCTGGGTGGCTCAGTCGGTTAAGAGTCCGGCTTCAGCTCAGGTCATGATCTCAAAGTTCGTGGGTTCGAGCCCCGCATCGGGCTCTGTGCTGACAGCGTGGAGCCTGGAGCCTGTTTCTGATTCTGTGTCTCCCTCTCTCTCTGCCCCTCCCCCACTCACGCTCTGTCTCCCTCTGTCTCAAAAATAAATAAACATTAAAATAAAATAAAATAAAATAAAATAAAATGAAATAAAATAAAATCCTGTTCCAGATGCTGGTGGGTCTTGTGATGTTGGAAATCACTGTTCCTGATCACAGCCTATGGGCAGATTGTGACCATCCAGAACAGCTCACCAAAGCCCAACCACACCTTCACAGAGATAAAACTCTTCCCTTGACAAACTGAGCCAAATTCCAGTACCCTTCTATGATCACTTAGAATGTATTGCTCACCCCTATGCAAATGTGAAAAGCCAACTGCACTGTCAAAGTCTTTGAAAAGGGGGGGATTATTGATGCAAGTGGTGACTGTTGTCAGACCTGGCACTTGCAGAGTAAACAAACAACTAACTCATTAAAGGATGCAAGAAAGATTGTGAGACTCTAATGGCTTTTGAAGGCAATGAAAGGAACCAAATGCTTTTCCCTTGGACATAAGTTGAATGGAAAGATGGGACTATATATCTTCTAGGCTTAAAGTCAGATGTAATGAGGGAGATATGGGCATATCTCATGGGGGAAACTGATCTACGTAGAAGGCCAGAGAAACTTTCTTGAAGAAGTGGAATTTCTGCTGAGACTTACAACAGAAATGGCTAGGGGTTGGGGTTAGGGGAAAGAATTCCAAGCTTAAGGAAAAACACGTTGAAAACAACAAGGTAGAATAGATCTTGTCCTTAATAAGAAGTAAGAAGCTCAGTATAATTGGGCATAGTGAGTGAGAGGGGGTAAGGGAAATAAAACTGAAGCAGAATCGTATCTTGCATTTATGGATATCTCAATCAATTTGGGTTACAACAAAAATACCATAGATTAGGTGGTTTCAGCAACAAACAGGTATCTCTTGTAGTTCTGGAAGCTGGGAAGCCTTAATATCAAAGTACTAGCATATCTGGTATCTAATGAGGATGTGCTTCCTGATTTGCAGATGGCTGTCTTCTTAATATGTCCTCACATGGCAAAGAGCAGAGGGGTCTTTAATTTTCTTTTAAATGGCAGAGAGCAGAGGGTCCTTTAGCAGTTTTTTCTTTTCTAAAGGGGTACTAACTCCATCATCAGGGCTCCACCTTGACGATCTCATCTAGACCTAATTGCCTCTTAAAATCCTCACCTCCTAGGTAGTACCATTCCACACTGCAGGGTTAGGGTTTTAGCGCAGGAATTTGGGTGGTGGGACAGAAACATGAAGTCCTTAACAATGGGTTAGGTCTTTTGTTAGGTGTTTTATATCTATTGGCACTGATGTATAGACACAACAAGGTAGGGATTACCTTTCCCATCCTCTAAGTGAGAAAATGAGATCAGATAATTTGAGAAGCTTGGCCAATAGTTGTACAACTAGGGAGAGGTAAAGCAGGAGTTTGAAGCAAAGTATATCAATTTGTATTTGATTCCTATTGGTTTTCCAAGAACCAGATAGATGCCTAAAGGCACACAGAGGATGTGAACGCTGAGATCCTATGTGACGTGTGAATTTCCATCTTCCTATGTGTCACCATGATAGGATTGTAGCCTCTTGGCTGCTAATACTTAGGAGATAACACCAGCCTCTGCCGAGATTTAATATTGGTTTAGCAGTCAGGAGTTAATTAAATGTTAATGTTCAGTCACTTGAAATTAAACATTAGGAATCTCAGCTTTATTTGTAAGTTTCTTAAGCCATCATTGAGGTGTTCTGCTTGCCTCCCCCCCACCCTTGATGGGCTGCCCAACTCCTCCAGGTGGATCCCCCATCCACAGGCAAACTCATTTCCCTCACCACATGTCTTGACACACAGCATTTGACCTGCCTGACAGCCATACTCCTCTAGTGAGCAAATCTAAAACGCTGAACACACACACACACACACACACACACACACACACACACACAAACACACACACACTGACACTGAGTTTCACTTAAGGTAAGCCTAACCTATAGCATAACTATTTCGGTATTTCAAACATTTTATAGATGACACAGCACTTTCAGGGACATAATTCAATTTGACCTCATGGTGAGATGATGGCAATGATGATAATGATGTTGGAAAAGGAGGAGAGATAGTAGGGGAAGGAGGAAGAGAAGGAGGAGGTGAAGGCAAAGGTGGAAGGGAAGGAGGGAAAAGAGGAGAAGAAAGAAAAAGGAAGGAGAAGAAGGACGATTTCTTAAGTGTTTTCTGTACATTTTCATGTAAGGCTCCACAAAATGATCTCATTTTATAGACAAAGAAACCAAAGCCCAGAAATGCTATATTGTACGCTCAAGACCACATATAGAATGGGGTGTCAAGACTGATATTTCAAATGCTCATTCCCTTAACTACAAATGATCATATATATGAGGAAAAAGTGCAGTTCAGAAAACAGATTTGGTCAAGACCCCATGGTTTTATTTTACCCATATATGAGGTAATAAAGCTCAGAGAGGTTAAATGGCTCACCCAGTGTCACACAGCTTGGTGTGTGGATCAATGCTAGAATCATGATTCCTGTCTCCCAGGAAGTGTGTGTGTCTGCATGCATGTGCACACACACAGATCCAGGCTCTCTCCAAGTGCAGAACTCCCTCCTGGTGAGTAGGATCTCCTAGGATCCTTGGCATTTTCCCAAGATCCTACATTTCAGCTTGGAGGGCTGCTCTTGAGTAGCTAAGTAGTGGGAGAGACTGGGGTGGAGGGGGAGGGAAAGGCCTTCCCAGAAAGGGAACACACTTGTACCTTTGTGTCCCTTTCAGGACCCTGGCCAGTTCCATACTGGCTGCAGCATCGTTCAGTGGCAGGAAGCCTGTGCCCCAGCACCTACTGAATTGAAAATGAGGGTAAATCCGTACCAGGGGAGATGTCTAATCAAGGCTCAGGTTTGCATTTCCTTCTCAATGGCATGTTGACAAAACAAGAAAAGACAGAAACAAACATGGTTAAACTAACTTTCTTCCAGAGGCCAGTCAGTGAGAAGTGAAAATAGGAGGACTGCCTAGGGCCAGCAGGGAGGAGCCAGAGGGAATACTCTGTACAGCAGGGCCACACTCAAGCTGGGATACTGCCTTTCTAAGCACTTCCCACAGGTTGAGCTGCACAGTTAAAGAAACGTGAGATCAGCCTAATACAGAGGGGGCCTATGGGGGGAATGTGACTCTCAGGACACCTGAACAGCCTGAGGTTTACAAAGCGTGAAGTATATATAGTTGTGGCTCTGTTTCTCCAATATATTCTAAAGAACTTAGGAAAGGACTACAGATGGTTAGGACAGGAATAGTAACAGTGCTGCCCATTTATGGAAAAGCTGCTCTGTGCCAAGAGTATACACAATGCCATTTCTTCAACAACAGTCTTGCCCTATGGTCTATTTCATAGGCCCTGAGACTGGGATCCCAAGATTTTAAATTACTTGTCCAAGATAACCAGCTGTAAGGGTTCAGAAATTGTCCCTTCCAAGTTGCACGCTTTACATAGGAGGAAAACAGGCTCCAGGAGGGCAGAGCTGTGTCAAGGTTGTGCTGAAAGTCCTGACAACCTTTGACTCCCAGAGACAACCTCACAAAATCCAGATGGTGGGCTCAGTCGACTTGCTGGTCTTATTCAAAGTCACCATTTGGGCCACAGTGGAAATCATCATTTTCCTTACCTCTCCATTTCTAGAGAACGAAATCCCTGTAAGTAGAAATCAAGCAACGGGTATTTTGATCAATCAAATGTGTCATGGGGTTGTGAAATAACTTCATTTTGAATATCTAAGGTCCAACCCCTGCCTTGGCTAATATTTTCTGCTCTGCAGAATGAAGTCTGGGGACAGAAATACCTAGATTTGGATGTAGCTCTAGTACTTACTGCTATGTATCTATGGGCAAGTCACATAAGTTCTCCCAGCCACATCGTTCCTGGAAATGGGAGAGCTAACCATCCATCCCACAAACTTCTGAGTACTTGTTCCATGTCAAGCGCGGTCTTGGGTGCTACAAGTAGAGCAGTGAACAAGATAGACCAAAACTCAACATTCATGGCTGATATCCAAGTGGGGATAATAATAGGACCCTGATTGCAGGTTTTTGTGAGGACAGAAGAGATACTACATGTAAAGGTCTTACAACAGTGCCTCCTGGGAAGCCATGACTTAACGATGTCTGTTAAAATAATACAATTATGAACATTCTGATCACTTTTTAAAATGGGGCCAAGCCCCATTTTTTAAGGCAATAGAGAATTAAAAAAATAGTTGGTTATATAGTTCAGTGAGCTATTTAAGCATGTACTATTCCATCATCTAGGTGACTCAGTATGTGAGAAGTTGAAAGAAGATCCAGCATATACTTCCGTAAAAGTAACACAGGGTGCCGAGAGCAACTAGAGACTTTGGAAGAGCCTTTTGCTGCCCCAAGATAGTGCTGATGATTCTGGGATATGACATTTGCCAGGAATTCCACTGGTCTTCCTGCCTCTCATTTTCATCCAGCATCCATGTTGCAGGTGCTATTGTCTCTATTTTACCAAGGAGGGAGCCAAGGCATAGGAAGGTAAGAAATGTTTTCCCCCAGTAGGGCCAAGTTGTGAACCCAAACCCCTAACACCACCAGGGGCATTGTTCTTTTCACTGCATGTGTATTGCACTTGTGGGAATTATGGGTCATTTTCTTTTCTTTTCATCATCTTTTTAAAGACTCAGCTTGCTACTTCTGGAGGAAAAGCAGACAAAAAACAAAGCTGTTCATACAGTTCCATCTTTCTCTGCACCTATAATATTTAAAAAAAAATGCAGGGTTGGGGGGGGGCTGGGTGGGTGACTCAGTAGGTTAAGAGTCTGACTCTTGATTTCAGCTTCAGTTAAAGATCTCACTGTTTGTGGGTCCGAGCTCCACATCAGTCTCTGTGATGAGCATGGACCCTACTTAGGATTCTCTCTCCCTCTTTCTCTCTGCCCCTCCTCTACCTGTGTTTTTTCTCTCTCAAAAATAAACATTTTTTAAATTCAGGAATTTCTCCTTCTTAGAATCCTTTCCCAAATACACCTCATTCTTCCCTCCTTCCTGGGGACACACTAGGCTCCATTTCCAACCTCCCTTGCAGCTAGACATGGCCATGTGACTAAGTTAGGGTAGATGGAGCAAGAAGCGGAAGGACTGCTGGTCACTCCCCAACCTAGCTGATACAAAGTCTGCATGACACTCTTGGCCTCCTGTTCCTGGAAGCCTGATGGTAAAGATGAAGAGCCAGAGAGTGGTAGGAGACTGGGTCATAAATAACAGCAAAGAACCGAGTGCTCATTCCATGTGCGTGGTCACACGTTACATGAGAGAGAGATAAACTTTCCCTGCACCAAACCCCTCAGAGGTAGAGATTTACCTGTTACAGCAGCAAACCTCAGCTAGCTTCAATGGCAGGCTCCTTTCCTTATGGGTAAGAATTATTATTATTAAATTCTACAATCTTGGCACCTAGCAAAGGGCCTGGTATATAGTCAATTTAGGAAGGCTGGCCTGGTGGTTCGGAGAAGAGGTTCTGGGATCAGGTCAGCCTGGGACTGAGTACTGGCTCCAACACCTGTGAGCTGTACAAGACTTTGAGAAGATAATTTCAACTTTCTGAACTTCTGTCTTCTCACTGGTGAAATAGTGATACTAACTACGTAGACAGTACAGTCATGCATCTTAAGATACGGTAGGGGAAAATGCTCAGCCTACAGGAGAGCACATAACAAGCTCTCAGTAGCTGTAACATACTACTGCTTGTACTGCCACTACTGACAATGATGCCATAGTGCTGATCAACTGATTCTGTTCGATGCTCGATAGTAAGTGCTTAAGACTTGACCCTGAATATATGCACATGTATTGCATACATACATACTCACTCACATAAAGATGTACAAATAAGTAGGCTTGTAAACTTCCTAAAAGTAGCTTCTAAATGAAAACAATGACAGCCCTGTCCCTTCTTCACAATCATCTATTGTCATCATCCATAGCTTCTCCTTTTCCACTCCTCTCTCCTCTACACTGCTGGTTCCCTGGGTTCTTAAAAATTATAATTAATTCATACTTTGGACTCTCAGGATTATAAGGTATTATAGGATGGTAGAGCTAAGACAAATGCTTTAATTCACCAGCTGCCATGTATTTAATTAGAGATTCTGATGAGTCCTCCTTACACAGATATGCCTTCCTACTTCTTGTTGTGTGAGAGCAAGGCAGAGCGAGGTAGAGCGAGGCAGAGCGAGGGAGAGCGAGGGAGAGCGAGAAAGATTTGTGCACCAGTACTCTGAAGCTTTTGGCTAGCATGGACTGCTAGTCTGTCACATGAGCATCAGCTGGAAGCAGAGCAGGTTGGCTGTAAGCCCTCTGCCATGTGTGGTGGGCATGGGTAGATGTCTTCAATAAGAGTTCTATTTTCCTGGAGCACAGGAAAACACTGCACATGGGGGTGGAATGGGATGGGGGATACTCACAGATCTAAACTGCTTCTGGGGACTCTTATACTTTTATATTTTTTTGTTTTTCTTATAATCTGGGAAGGAGTGGAACAAAAACCATTTGACTCTCACAGGATAGCTCTCAGGAGGCTCGGTTTGTGTTTGTGCATGCACACATGTGTGTCTCACAGTCGCTGATGAAGTTGGCAGTTTGGTAAATAAGGTTTATGTTTGCTCTTACAGAGGGAAACAACTGTTCTCTAAAAAAATGCTTTTGTTGCGCTAAATGTCTCTAATGGTGACAATAATTAATAAAATTAAAATCCAGGTTGTAAACAGAAGAGCTGACAGACTCAGTCAATTCTTCTCCCAGTCTGGGGCAAATAGTGAGTTTCTGGCAAACATCAGAGACCTGAGTTGTAGTCCCAGAGTGTGGTCAAACTGGGTGTCATATTTTGAGCAGTTAAATTTCCACCTGGGAATAGGGGTTCACAAACAATCTTCCCAAGATTGTTTCACACTACACACCAAGGCAGTGTGGCTCCTTTCCTACCCTCCTGACAGGGATAGAAAGAATGTTCTCTTCAGATGCTCAGAGTCAAGACATCTTGGGGTTGAGCCCAGTGCTACCTCCTGTAGTCCCTGCCCAATTCCTTCAATGAAGTCAATGTCCTACCCCAGGACATCTAAGTCCTGAGTTTGAGCGCTACAATCCTGGCATAATGTTCCTTTCCAATGTTGCTTACCAGCTCTCACCAGTGTGCATACTCCATCAGATGTCTTCAGGAAGTTATCTTCACTGAACCTTGAACATCACAGTCTTAGTCAAAGTGCACCCCTGTGCTGGTGGTGTAACCCTCTCCTGAGCTGCCCTCACCATTCTCTCAATTTTGTCAAACCCCACTCTCCAAGATCCCACTCTCTACCACCTCATCCACAAACTTCTTATATATCTTCTTCTGCTTCAGGGTTCACATATAATTATTTATCATTTTGTTTTTTCTTTGTTGTATATCCTGTCTCCCCACCTAAATCATAAAGGCTTTGAGGATATGAGACAGGTTTATACACTGCCATCCTGTCCCGGGTAAGTATGGTCATGGTGAACCCACCCCAAATTCCAAAACCTAACTGTTCTGCTGACTGATTTATAGAGAGGATTACATGACATCTCCTAGGGCATAAACTCACAGGTAACTTCTCACTGAGCAGCTTCTGTGTGTGTTGGGGAATACCTCTGATATTCACTAGATCCAGGTCCCAGAATCCAAGACGGTTGTGCCACTGGTATACACACTTGCTCCCTTTTCTCCCAATGAAAGGCCTTGTACAGTCACTACAAGGTCTTGTTTACAAAGAGAAATATCACTAACTCCTCTTGTTTCATCCTGACTTTCTGACCCCTTCCCATTCCTTCTCTTCCATCATTCCCAGATGAGGCCAAATACCAATTTCACACTGTCATCTCATTAAGACACTGATATGAAGCTAGTCAAATGTGAAATGGGGTTCCATGAGTATGGCCAGCCAGGCAAGAGAGAAGCATCATTAAAGATAATGTCCAGATTTGGGAATTGGGCAATGGACATGCTAAGAAGACTGAATTTCATCCAAGGGAGAGACAGTTGGGGAGACTATGAAGAAAATGGAGGGATCATCCATGGAGCCCTGTTGTCTTCATGGGTAAATAACAGAACCCCTGGAGTTAAGCTCTGCTCTCAACATAGGGGTATTCCAGAATCTTCTCAAGTCTTAAAGTCCCAACACATTGACTATCGCTTCATTATGGTCCCCATTACTCTCTCTGGCTATTATTTATTTGATATCTGAGTTCCTCTCTTGATTGTGAGTTCCCTATGGGAAGGAGGTTATTTCATTGGCAACCTGGATCCTAAGAACCTAGCACGCAACCTGCAACTGTGTAAGTTTGTTGAATGAATGAATGAGCAAGTGAGTGGAGTAGGGAGGGTTAATCTGAAGCTTAGTCTCAGACTTCTCCTTCCTTAAATTTTGGTTCCTGTCTTTGAAAAAGTATTCATTTTTTATTAATGGATTAAGAAATGCAAATTAAAAATAATCTGGAGGTATCATTTTGGACTAACTAAATTAATGAAAATATTCCTAAAGCAACAACACCCAATGCTATCAAGCCTGCATGTACTACATTGGTGGTAAGCTGGTACAGCTCTCCTGAAATAAATAAATCCCTTCAGTTACTATTTTAACAAACACGTACTGAGGGCCTACTGTGTTCTAGGCACTGGACTAGGTATGAGGAATTCAGGAGGGAAAAAGACAGGGTCCCACCTTGATGTAGAAATACACAATGAACAAGTAGTCACAAAAGTCGCATGAGTAAGAGAAGAGAGGATTATCAAAGACAGCAAAAGGGGCCCCCAACATGGACTTGGGAGGTCCAGGATGGGTTTCCCCCAGAGCTAAGAGCCAAGCTGAGATCTCAAGGCTGAGCAGCAGTTTGCCTAGTAGGAGGAAAAGGGAAGTCCATGAAGATGAGAAAAACATGCTTCATTTGAGAGACAGAGAGAAGAATGGAGAAGGAGGGTGGGTTATATGTGGTGTGAAGATCAATTAATGTAAGTGGATCTAAATCAACAAGGGTCCTGAAAACTATTTCAAGGAGTTTGGAGAATCCTAAGGGTGGTAGGACCTTTACAGGTAGGTGATACCATCAGACAAGCCTATTGTGAGGAATGGTCTTCAGCCAATGGGGAACTGGCAGGAACAGATGGCCCTGAATGTGGGGAAGGGAAGTGAGAGGTGGTTTCAGTAACTCAGAAGAGAGATAATGTTAGCCTGGGCCAAGGGAGTGGCAGTCAGAATATATTCCCGATAGATTTATTCAAGAAATTGGAGACATTATTGGGAGAACCTGGTCGTTTACAGGATGTGAGAAGTATAGAAGGATTATCACATATGAGGAGCAAGTGATACATTCATTGAGAAGAGAACATACGAAGGTAGAAAGCACAAGGGCCATTGTAGAACCCATCTCTCTAACTTTTCTCCTGGGAATTTATCTTAGGAAGAATTTAGTAAAAGCTAAAAGCCATAGGACTTAAAGTATCTGTGACAATGCAATCTATAAAAAACTGGATAACAATGTACATGCCCAATAATGATAGTACTTACTATGTGCCACACATTGTTCTGCGTATTCAACACAGAGAAACTCATTTAATCCTAAAAACAACCGTATGAAGTCCTGTGGTGATTCCTACCTCATACATGAGCAACCAAGTCACACAGCCAGGATTTGGACCAGGGGGTCAGCCTCCTTAGAATGTATATAGATGCACTACCTCTCTCCATGATGGGGAGGTTTTGGTAAGGTTGAACACATCAGCAGCTCGAATCTTAGACAACCACTAAACAATCATTAAGGCAATTCCATGGAAACAAGGAAAATGTGTCTAGTGTATCATTAAAGAAAAAATCAGGGGAAATGGTGTGTAAAGTCTGAAAATAATTATATTAAAAGATGTGCACACATGGGTCAGATCTGGAGGATAATTTACCATGATGTAAACAGATGTGCTCTTCAGGTGATGGGATTAGGGTGATTTTTATAATCAATTTTTCTTATATTATTGTTGATACCCATCTTTTATCTAATGAAAAAGTCAAAACAAGACACAAAAAAGATGTTTGAACTATATATAATGCCAATTTATGAGGCAGAGAAACAGGCACAACTAATATATAGAGATAGAAATCAGAACAGTGGTTACCTTAGGTCTGGGCACCCTAGATTGTCCAGGGGCATGAGATACCTTCTTGAGGGGAGGAAAATGCCCTACAGATAGGTTTAGATGATGGTCACACAAGTATGTTTTTGTCTAAACTCACTGAACTGTATTTTTGAGATTTCACTATAAGTTATATGTTTATTGTATGTAAACAAGGCCTCAATTTAAAAAATAGTACAGGAAGTATGACAGCTAATTTTATGTATCAACTTGGCTGGATCAGGGGATGCCCAGATATTTGGCTAAACATTATTTCTGGGTGTGTCTACGAGGATGTTCCAGAAGAAATTACACATTTGAAACAGTAGATCCAGAATAGGCCCCTCCCTGAAAGTGATGGCATCATCCAATCCCTTGGGGGCCTGAAGAGAACAAAAGTCAGAGGAAGGAAGGACTTGCCCTCTCTCTTCTGCCGGCTTGAGCTGGGACATCTCATCTTCTGCCCTAGGATTGTAATTTATACAATTGACTTCCATGGTTCTCAGGCCTTCAGACTCAGACTGAATTAACTACCAGCTTGCCTGGATCTCCAGATTGCATATGTCACATCGTGGGACTTCTCAGCCTCAGTAGCCATACAAGCCAATACCTCACTTTCAATCTATCTCCCTACATATTGGTCGTGTTTCTCTGGAAAACCATAATTCAAGGGGACAGTCAAAACAAAGCCTTCCATTTTTTCACTTCCTTCTTCTCTCCAAGAGGAAGTCGTCATTTTTGACTATCAGTGCCATCCAGGACAACCAGCCTACTTCTCTGCCCAGTTTCCTCCTTATAGGAAAGGTAATTTCAGTGGGGTAGCACAATTCCCTAGAACAGGGGTCCTCCAACAAGCCAATTCCAGCCTTCCACCAGTTTTTTTTTTTTAATAAACAAATTTTTATTGGAACATAGCCACACCCATTTGCTGATATGTCTATGGTTGCTTTCACAATACAACACAGAGTTGAGTTGTTGCGACAGAGACTTTGTAAAAGACAAAGTCCAAAATATTTGCTACATGGATCTTACAGAAAAAGCTTGCCAATGACATCTCTAGAGAACATTTGGAAATATGTATGGGCATTTAATGTCGTCACAATGACTGACAGGAGGCTACTACTGCACGTACCGTGCACAGTTACTCTACTGTCTAATGAAGAAATGCCCTGCCGTTCCCAACCCTAGTAATAGTGACCCTACTGAGAAATTTACTTTCCAAGCAGGTTCAGAATCTAGAGAATGAAGCTACGGTCAAGACTCATGCTTCCACACAAATTAAAACTTTGCATGATTTCATTTTACCCACTTGGATGCACAGCCCCCCTCCCTCTTTCTCTATCTTTAGGCAAGAAGCATCAGAAAAGCACCCACCTCTTAGCTTCCTTAACTTTATCTAACTTTTCAGTTACTGTTTGACAGCTTGTCTTACAGGTTCCCTTAGGACGTAGTTTTAGAATCAAGAAGAAGGTTTTTAAAAGTTGCCAAACCCAAGTTTAACAGAAGGAGACAGAAATACCCACCAGGGTTCTAACTTGTTTAATCACACATTCTCCACCTCTCCCAAGTGGGACTGAGAGAGGGTGTTCTGCTTCTCCCATAAGAATTGTCACTTTAGAGTTTGCAAAGTACTTTTTGGATGTAATAGATGCTGCTCTGTGTAGTGCCCTGAGTGGATAGCGTAACTAATTCCCGGTTTAAAAGGAAAAGCAAACGAGTGATTTGGTCAAGGGTAAGGACGTAAAGTGAAATTGGGTCGGTTGACTTCAAGTTTGGAGGTCTTTCTCAGGAGCTGCCTGTTAAAACTGTACTCAAGCAATTTAACAGCAGAATCCCAGAAAACTTGCAGCCTTTCAAGAGCATATCAGATCACAGAAAGGGATGGGAATTAGGACAGGATTCAGCCTGTTTTGCTTGTGAACGTTTACATGTCTGTCTTTGTAGTAAACTCAGCATTTTGAGGGCTAAGGCTATGTCTTATTCATTTTTATCTCTTTGCATTCCAATGCCTAGTATCATACATGATACATAACAGGCATTTAATAAATGTTGGATGAACCAACAAATAATTGAATGAATAGAATTAATTTCATGCTCTCTATCCTTCCCTTTACCAAGAAGGAACCAGAAGATGATAGCAAACCACAAAAGAAAATTAAAATGTTGGCTAACATACTTGTAAGATACCCAATGCACGTCCAAACATGTACACATTTTCACTCATTAATTCACTTCAATAGCATGTGTGTTTGGTACTAGTCTCATCTCCATTTACTTTGCATAGGAAAAGACTAAAGTTCAGGCAAGTTAGAAAACTGACCCAAGGTCACAGGGTGGGGAAGCACAAGAGCTGGCATTTGAACTCAGGCCTGGAAGCTTCTTGTACAGGGACTCAAAATGACTATTATTCTACATTCAATGCTAAATGCTGGGGCAATGCAATCCCATCATCCTATTCGGGGGGAGGGGCATCCCTTTTATAGGATGGATGTATTTTTTTTTTTCCAACGTTTATTTATTTTTGGGACAGAGAGAGACAGAGCATGAACGGGGGAGGGGCAGAGAGAGAGGGAGACACAGAATCGGAAACAGGCTCCAGGCTCTGAGCCATCAGCCCAGAGCCCGACGCGGGGCTCGAACTCACAGACCGCGAGATCGTGACCTGGCTGAAGTCGGACGCTCAACCGACTGCGCCACCCAGGCGCCCCAGGATGGATGTATTTTCAATGGAATCCATACTTAACCCAGGGGAACAGAGAAGGAAGACTGCTTAACTTGTCAGCATCCATAAGAAGCAACTCTCTCCAGAAAAGTCCCTGCAGAGATGTAGGAATATGTGGACACACGGATATCTGATCCTGGAGTTTCAATAAAAGAGAGCTTGGACCCCACACAATGTGATAAATGGTACAATAAGTAGGGTAATATAATGCAGTCAGAAAGAAATACATTTTTATGTGCCAAATGGAATTGTATAACACCAGCTACAGCTTGGGTGATCATCTAATGAAAATGCTTTTGTGCTGGGTTGGAAATGCAGGGGTGAGGAACACTCACATTTGGAAGTTTAACAACTATGTATGTCTTAACTTTTTGCAGTTTAAATTCAAGATAAATTGAGCAGTTTAGAGGGAGACGCCATCAGAGGGACTAGGCTCAGAGGAGTCTGTGCAAGGGGCAAAGGGGAGGACAGAAAGCCAAATTACTGTCATTTCTTGAAAAGTAGGCATGCGATTTATTTTCAAATTCACCCTGAATTTATTAAAATATGTTGATTTCAGAGGCGCTCGGGTGACTCAGCCAGTTAAGCATCCGACTTCGGCTCAGGTCGTAATCTCGTGGTGCGTGAGTTCGAGCCCCACATCAGGCTCTGTGCTGACAACTCAGCCCCTCTCTGCCCCTCCCCTGCTCATATTCTCTCTCTCTTTCAAAGAATAAATAACTATTTTTAAAAAATTTAAATATCTTGACTTCATGTCCAGGGAGTCAGTGATAGCATGATCAGCTAAACTCAAAATTGAGAGCCTGGTTTCTCTGATAAGAGTTTTTCATCTCTACAAACAAGTGATTAATTTAATAAATATGGCTAAATAAGGGAATGATGAATGAATAAGTGAAGAAAACTGTTGAGTGCCTTATATGCCTGATATTGAAACCTATATTTTGTTTAACTTCCGTACGAATCCTAGGAGATGCATATGAGTAATAGCTCTATTTTTGAGATGGAAAAACTGAGGCACTGGGAAGGCTTGAGTTTTAAGCGAATGAGTGGGCAGTTACAACTCACATTCAGGAGAATTGTTCTGGTCACCTCCTATTCACCCTGCTGGTAAAAGTGGGCTCCTCTGCCCTAAATACTATGAAAAAGCCTAACACACAGTACCCCACAGTGGACAGATGAGACCAACATCATTTGCCAGTCACATATACTCACAGCCCTGGAAAGCTAAGACACTGCACAACACACAGGGCCACGTGAAGGTTGCACTCACAGCACAGGGGACCATCAGGGGCTCCAGGATATAGGCCCTATATTGACAAGAGTGTGAGATGGCCCTTGTTCCCATAGGACAGTGTGCCTACTTTGTCGGAATAATTGAGCAGGCTGGCAGGGAGGTGACACCCATCAGGTTGAAGACCAGTCGGAGGGCCTATGATCCAACTGATAAGGGAACAAGCCAGATGGAAAGCCTCTCCTGCTGGGTGTGGGACATATCTGGTAAGCACAGGAGAACTCTCAGTTACATCTTCAGGGTCCTATGAGGCTCAAAGATATCCCAAAAACATACATAAAATTTCAGATCTTGGGGCCCCTGGGCGGATCAGTTGGTTAAGTATCTGAACTCTTGATTCAGCTCAGGTCATGATCTCACAGCTCATGAGATTGAGCTCCTCAATGGGCTCTGTGCTGAGCACGGAGTCTGCTTGGGATTCTCTCTCTGCCCTCCCCAACTTGTGCACACACTCGCTCATGCACACTCTTTCTCCCTCTCTCTCTCTCTTTCAAAGTAAATAAATAAACATTAAAACATAATTCAGGTCTTTAGAATCCATGAGTGACTGGACCAGCAACTCACAACCAGTGCATTGTTGCTACTCCCCCTCACCTTTCTTGATTTCTCTTTCCACGTCTTGTATAAATGCACACACTCTTCTCCTCCTTTACTTCAACACAGAAGAGAAGGCAGGTATGAAAAGGTGGAAAGGGCGTCAGTCTCCAAACCAGTAGGTAAGTGTTTGTGTCCTACCTCTGCTGTCCAGGAGCTTGAGAAACATAAGCCTTTGTTTTCTCTGCAAAATGAGAATGCTACCATTTCTACTTCCCATGGTGGTTGCACGATTAAGTGAAATAAAACCACCTTTTAAAAAGCAATTTGGGGGGCACCTGGGTGGCACAGTCAGTTAAGCGTCCGACTTCAGCCAGGTCACGATCTCGCGGTCCGGGAGTTCGAGCCCCGCGTCGGGCTCTGGGCTGATGGCTCAGAGCCTGGAGCCTGTTTCCGATTCTGTGTCTCCTTCTCTCTCTGCCCCTCGCCCGTTCATGCTCTGTCTCTCTCTGTCCCAAAAATAAATAAACGTTGAAAAAAAAAATTTTTTTTAATAAAAAAAAAAAGAGACTTTGGGGGACCAGCGTGGTTCAGTCAGTTAATGTCCCACTGGATGGCTCAGTTAGTTGGGCTTCTGACTTTGGCTCAGGTCATGATTTCATGGTGAGTTCAAGCACTGCATCAGGCTGTCTGTTGTCAGCACAGAGCCTGCTTCAGATCCTCTGTCCCTTTCTCTCTCTGAGCCTCCCTCACTCACACAAACATGCGCACATGCATACTCTCTCTCAAAACTAAACATATTAAAAGGGGGGCACTTCACACATGTGCCTCAGTTAAGGATCTTATGATTATCATGGATGGAGAGATTATCATGGATCATCCAGGTACACCAGTATAATTACAAGGGTCCTTAGACGAAGCAGGCAGGAAACTCAGAATGAGAAATTTGAAGTTGCTCTGATGTTGACTTTGAAGACAGAGGAAGGGACCACAAGCCAAGAATTCCAAGTGGGCTCTAGAAGCTAGAAAAAGCAAGGAAACACATTCTCTAGAGCCTCCAGAAGGAACACAACCTCACCCACACCTTCATTTTAGGAATTCTGACCTCTAGAACTGTGAAGTAATACATTTCTGCGTTTTTTTTTTTCAACATTGTAGTTTGGATAATTTGTTACAGCAGCAATAGGTGGGGATCAGAATATTGCCTAAGAATAATTTGCTCTAAAGCTGTGCTGTCCCAATATGGCAGCCGACAACTGCATGGAGTTTTGAAGTTAAGGTTAATTGATTACTAAATTTTAAATTGAGTTCCACAATCACAGTAGCCTTATTTGATGGGCTCAATAGCCACTCATAGCTAGTGGCCACTGTATTGGACAGTTCTAATAGAACACTGTCTTCATCACAAAAAGTCTCCTGGAGAATATCACTTTGGAGGCAGAGGGTTGACACATCTCTATACCTGCAAATATTTCCATAAGGGTGGCATAAAGAGTTCATTTGGCACCATGGGTGATATAAACGGACTATGTGGGTTCAAATCCCAGTCCTGTCTCTTTTTAGCTGGGGATGACAATAATAGCACTTAGCCCAGTGGTTTATTATGAAGAGGAATATAGACAATGCATGCAAAATGTTTTAGCACAGCCCCTGACACATATTAGTGGGCATTCAATAAATATCAACCTTTATTATTCTTAAGCCCAGACCAATTTGAGAAGGTCCACTGAGAGTCTGTCTAAGGCCTATCTGAGGGCAACATTCTGAAAACAACTCTGTGCCTAGAAAGCAAGCAAAGAATGGAAGCATTGCCTGTAAGAAAATATTACATAAGACACTTCCCCAGAATGCAGTATCACAGCCATGTGAATACAAATCACCGACGTGCAAATACTCCTCAGAAATATTTATGATGGAACTTCAGCACCAACCCAAACAGCCTTCACATAGTGAAACGAAACCATAAATTATTTCCAAGAACATTGTAATGCCAAGGGAACTCACTTAATTATCCATTATCCCAGAAATGTAGACATAATGTTAATTAAAATGAAGGGGAAAAGCCATTTCCATTTTTTATTAAGATTCATTGGGCTTTTGAAGAGCTCTTTGCCCTGAAGGCTGGGCCAGGTGATGGAGAGCTCATCCTGGGAAGGCAAAAACAGCAACCTAGACAAGAAGAGGGGCACCTCAAGGTCAAAAAACAGCACCTCCAAAATGGAAGAAAAATGGTCTGGCCCTCACTCCCTAATTTTTTGCCCATGGATGCCTGTGTTTCCACCATTAGGAATTATTTTTCTTTCATCTGGAAATTGACACATCCTTGTTCTCTTTTTTTAAAACCCTCAAATTTCTGGACTTGGCAGCAAATGTGTCTGCAGTATTTCATCAAGCTCTAAGAATGCAGACTAGCAGACCCTTGGTTTTATCCCTTTATTTTCTAGAGCCCTGAGGCAACACTGAAACTCCTGTGGCTGGCCAGAGGGGAGGGAGGGAGGGAGGGAGGGAAGAGGGTGAAGGACGGAGGGAAATAATGCACAGTCCAGTGGGTACTGGGCAAGCGCAGTGGGCCTGGTTTCAGAACCTCACCTGTAACCAAACAAGGCAACTTTGTTTTTACAGCTTATAATTGAATGTTGAATAATTCTGGTCTGCATTGTATCAGACCCTCCCATGCAGTGCCCCTCCAAGCTCCATCTGTCTTCTCTCCTCCAAGAAAGACCCAGGTATAATACTGGGCATGGAGAATTAATTGGGAGAAAAGAGAGCTGGAGAAGGAGAGGTTTGGTGAGAGAAGCTATGGTAGGTGAGGGAAACTAGTGGAGTGGAGGACGCTGTGTCCCCTGTAGGGTACTCAGAAAACCCCAGAAACAGATGAGCTACCTTGAGCTGAGTTGAGAGTGTACACTCTACCACTCTGGGATCAAACCACATGTGCACCAAGACTTTATAAGCACTTTAGAATTTCCACGTTCAAATGATATTTCTTTACAGTAAAATGGGGGTAGGGGATGTTATTTTTAAAATAAATTTTAAGTCCCCTGGATACAGGAAAGGAAATTCTAACAGTATCCTGAAGCTGTGATACATAGTAGGCACTCTTAGAGATGTGTATGGATGATGATTAGTGAGTGGATAATTAAACAAGTCATTTGCTTAGTTGTTGATGTCCACCACCTACTGGGATATGTTGGAGAAGCTGGAAATATCCTGCTGTACAAAGTGATGGAAAAGAGCCAGAGAGGAGCTGATACTTACTATACAGTACTGAACATTTATTGAACATGTGTACCCATTGTATATGTGTTTGTTTATAATACTGACACACATCCATAGGACAACCCATCAGAATTGACAAAATGTGGAACACTGACAATACCAAATGCTGAATGATTTGGAAGATAGTTTGGCAGTTTCTCACAAAACTAAACATGCTTTCACCATAAAACCCAGCAACCATAGTCCTTGGTATTTATCCAAAAGAGTTAAAAACTTATGTCCACACAAAAACCTGCACATGGATGTTTGTAGCAGCTTTATTCATGATTGCCAAAACTTGGAAGCAACCAAGATGCCCCTCGGTAGGTAAATGGATAAATAAACTGTGGTACATTGAGACAACGAAGTATTATTCAGTGCTAAAAAGAAATGAGCTATCAATCCATGAGAAGACATGGAGGAGACTTAAATGTATATCACTAAGAAAAAGGACGCCAATTTGAGAAGTTCATATACTGTGTGATTCCAACTATAGGACATTCTGGAAAAGTCAAAACTATGGAGACAGTAAAGAGATCAGCAGTTGCGGTGGGGGGTGGGGAGTGGACAAGTAGAGCACAGAGGATTTTTAGGGCAGTGAAAATACTCTGATGATGTCATAATGACAGACATATGTCATTATACATTTGTACAATCTCATAGAATGTATATCAAGAGTGAATCCTAATATAAACTATGGACTTTGGGTACTCATGATGTATCAATGTAAGTTCACTAATGGGAACAAACGCCCCACTACATTGGAAAATGTTGAGAGTTGGGGAGGCTACACATGTGTGGAGACAGGAAGTGTATGGCAAATCCCTGTACCTTCCTCCCAACTTTTCTGTAAATCTAACACTCCTCTTTAAAAAAAAAAATCTACATGAAACTAAAACTGTGACTCACATATATAACTGGCTAGAGACTCATTTGTTCTTACTCTTGGAATTTCCAGAGCCTCCAGTTCCTCCACAGTAAAGCTCATAGGTCAACTTCTTTCTACATCAACTCTCTGTAATCTGATCCCTTAGCTAGAGAACAAATATCCAGGACTTGCACATAACTCACAACCTGATTTTCTTCAAGATCTCTTTGCAGCCTACATTCTGCATTAGTTTTCTAGGACTGCTACAATAAAGTATCACAAACAGGGGCTTACACAACTGAAATGTGTTTCCTCCCAGTCTGGAGGCGGGAAATCTGAGATGAGGGCGTCAGCAGGGCTGGGTCCTTCTGAAGGCTGGGAGGGAGAATCTGTTACAAGCCTCTTTCCTTGGCTTATAGATGACTGTCTTCTTCTGTGTCCTCACATGGTCTTCCTACAATATGTGTCTGTGTCCTAATTTCCCCTTCTTATAAGGACACCCGTCATACTGGGTTAGGGCCCACCCCAAAGATCTAATTTTCACCTAATAATCTCCATAAAGACACTATCTCTAAATAAGGTCACATTCTGAGGACTTCAAAACAGGGATTTTCAGAGGACACAGTTCAACCAGTAACACATCCACAGAAAAGGTCAGATTTAGAATGCAGTCCCTCATGTCTCTTCTGTCTCCTATTGCATCAATTTAATTGACTCTGATCTTTTTATGGTAGTTTATAGGCTCTACAACCAGGTTTTCTGCTGACATCTACCCTATCTCTATCCTACTTCCTGGCTTTTCTAACTTCATTCCTTTGAAAATGTAAAACACTTGAGTACAATAGGTTGAAAAAAACAACAACAGAGGTGGTCAGTCTGATCTAGCTTCTCATCTAGGCATCTCATACCTATGTCCCATGGAGTTGGCTCCATTTGGACACAATAAAAATCATTTTCTAATAAAGCACCCCAGGAAGCAGCAGAGGCTAGCCTGACCTCCCATTTCAATGGCACCCACGTGGGCTAAGCCCAGAATCATCTGCTTCCTCCACAGCAGGCAGACTCAAATCTGCACAAGAGTAATGCACAGAAGAGCAGATTTTGGCAACGATGCAGAGTTTCAGCCAAAATAAATGCTACCACCTGGTAGCTTTCGAACAGGATCCATGCCGGTATTTCATTTGGGCTGAAAACACTAGAAAAATAGTATTTTGCATTTTGCACCTGTAGCCACGCTTCCTGTCAGCCACGTATCACTTTCCAATGATGCCATGAGGTGGGTAGAAGAAAGTGTAATCTAAAGGGGTCTTAACAGGGAGAGCATGTTGGATTCAGAGTTTCTAATAAGATGGGGGGGGGGGGACCTAGAGTATCCTATGAAATTTTAGCATCCGTTTCTTCAGAACCTCAAATACCTTGGCAACCCCCATTTGATGCACATTTCAGTGTTCCTTTGTTAAGTCAATGGTATCCCTGCCAAATGCGTTCACTTATCTCATTACAGTTCAACTTCGTTTATGTTCCAAAAACTAAGCATGGAGGTAAACGTTATATACCTCACACGGGCGCACACACATTCATTAAGCATGCACACTATAGAGAAATCTGACTTAATGAAAGTTTATTTGAAGAGAATGCTTATTTAAATGCAGTCTACTCTTGCAAATGGAAATGGGTTATTTTTGGATAATTGCATAGCTGGGTGAGCTGTGCATTCACTCTGCTGGGTGGCCTGACTGTTTCTTAACCTTTTCTAACTGGAACAAATATATATATTTTTTCCTCTGCAGAGAGAAACTAATGGGACTTCATTAGGTCAAGAGTATGGTCATGAGGCTTAAGGACTGAGGAGAAATACAAGTAGGAATCCTCAGAGTAATGCTGGGTGAAGGGAGGAGGCGACAAGGCTGAAAGCTCTCATTGTGATACCACTGAGTATTAGGTCCAGCAAAGACGACAATGAGGGTCTTTAAATATCTAATTACAGTAAACAGGCTTTCCCTTTCAAATAAAAAGATTCATTTATGCCTTTTTAGGAGTCAAGAGGAAAGCCACCCTATAGATATAATGGGGAAGATATTTAAAGTGCCCTAGCAATCCCTGTTGTATACTTGGAAGGCTGGTAACTATGGCAAGAAGCTAGAGATGTATGTGAGTTTGGAGGCCAAGCAGGTGATATGGGGACAGGTCCAGCTCAGTGTGATATCTGTAAGGTCTCCCCACACCCCATGTTCCACTCCTTTCAGTCCATAGGACCTTGGTGTCCTCACCCACCCTCACCACCCCCCCCCCCCAGCTGATGAGCAATTCAGGAACTCAGGTGCCAATTGTCATTCAAATAGCTCAGCTAGTCTCAGTTATGGATTTCAGCATTCCATCCTAAACCTACCTGGACAGAATCTCCCCCCTTTCAGTACCAACATCCACAAGCAGTTCCCCATCTTATCTATCCCCAAACTCAAAAGAAAAGCATGGGCCATAAGAACATAAGATGAGCTGCTGTCTTGAAGTTTCCAGATTTCATCTAGAGTCTTTCCACCAACCCAACACTTCCCCCTCCAACCTGTGGTTAGAAATGAATGCCCAGATCTCCAGGGGCTCTAGAGGGAACAAACAAGGTGTACAAGACTCTGTCTTAAAGGATGGGTGTTGCCTTGAACAAATGACTGACACAGAAGTTTCTGCAGCTTGAAATCAACAACAACCACCAGAAACAAATGGACAGGAAAACAAACAAAACTGCAATAAGAAGATGGGCACTCCATGTAGAGGACTCATTATCTGCAAGCTGTAGTACAGACTGAATTATAAGTAGATGTTTAAAGACTAGATGAGTCTAGAGATAGTGGCTCTCTAATGAGAGATTAAGTAAGTTGGGAACTGCTGGGAAAGGACAGTAAGTAAAGGACCTCTAAGGCAGAAGGGGGACATAGCTTTATTTTCTATGACCCTCCAAAGATGTAAGGGAAAGGGAACACCTATGGACAGGTCAGGGGTAAGGGCCCATCCTTTGCATGTTGATGCCCGCAGTTTGGAACCTGGTAGGAAGCCCAAGGGAAGGGCACAGGACAGACAATATGGATAACCTGACCTGAATTTAGTATCCTCACATCTGTACTCTTGGACTTTGGCAAAACAATAGCCTCTTTGCCAAAACAATAGCCTCCAATGTCTCTGTCCCTCAAATAAGGTGAATACACCCTGCTCCATCTACTTTCATTATAACCGTCATCGTGCTTGTATCATTAAAGTTTACAGAACACTTATATATGTCAAAGAAGTGGCCATGTGGCATATAGTATCTCATTCAGTTCCCATAAGAGCCTTATGAAATAAAATCACGTTGCCCACTGATTGTTGGGGAAGGGTAAGGTCCTTTGCCTGGGTCCACTCAGTTGTAGGTGTTAGACTAAGATTCACAGCATTCTTGATGATGTGTCTTGTGAATCAAAAAGCATTGGAAATGTTACAGGTGTCTTTCCAAACTTGTCCACAAGTGCCTGTAAGCATCTCTTACTAATTACTGGGAAGCCTTTGATTGGGTGGTTGCTGATAGTCTCTTTTTGGCACAACTGAAACATGTGGGCTCAATTCATATGTCTGCTCCCCAAGAACATGTTCACCTCTGGTTAGTGCAGCTCAGATCCAAGTAGGGAAGGGCCAGTGATACCTGACAGCAGAGTACTCCCCAAACCAAAGCAACTAAATGTGGTTTTATAAAGGGCCTGGTTCAACAAAGCCACCAGCTGTTTTCCAGCAGGGGAAAAATTCAAATTTCAATGCCCATGCCTTTGGGGAAAAAAAATCATATTTAAAAACTCTTATCAAAATATGATAATTAATATAATTCACTAAAGAAATTATTCTCTAGCAGGTGGCTGCCATGAATCTGCAAAAATGCTGAGCAATATGGAACTTCCCAACAGAACCCAAAATGACAGGGATTGGACTTGCCCCAAGGAAGGAGGAATGCCTTGTGTTTGCAGAATCAGGAAACGAAGCCACTCAGACTGGTGTTTGATTATGCAGCCTCTGTATACACAGCTCGCACTTTGCTGCGAGTAAGGGATGCCCATTCCCAGAGTTCCAGGCACTAATGGAAAGAACAGGAAAGGAGAGTTTAAGTGTTACAGGATGCTGAATCTTCAAGGTAGCAGACACATTTGCTCCTCAGTGGGATGTCTACTATTCTCAGAGTCTCCCAGCCCTAAGGGTTACTTCTGTTACTGCCTTTGTTTCTGGGATGTGGAGATTAGTTTGCAATGCCAGAGAGTTCAGCCTCATAGCGTGGTGGAAGCCAGCTGGGTAGTGCACACATAACAGAGCAGCCAACAGCTTGGGCTCTGACCAAGGGAAACGGAAACCCAAGGCCAATGGAACGTCCTAGCATGGAGGCTAAACTCCATGATAGATGCTGCTGGTGTTCCAACAACCATAAGAACCTAGGGACAGTCAATCGCCCTGTGGCATGGCATTGGTGGTGAGCTAGAGGGTTTAGAGGCCTAAATGCAACCACCCTGCCCCACATCTTTCTGTTCCACTACATCTTCCAGTTTGCAAAAGGCTCTCATATCCTTCTCACTCATTCATGAAGTCAAATATTTATGGGGCACCTACTCTGTGCCTGTTCCAGTTCTAAGCACAGGGGATACTGCAATGATTATGATACAGTATTCGCATAGCTGAGGTGCATGCATGTGCTACCGGAGACAGTAAACACATGAATAAAGAAATAATGTGAGGTGGGGTGTGGGGAGGAGACAAATCCAGGAGACATGACAAAAGGAGGTGCTATTTTAGATGGCACAGAAAGTTCTTTCTGGAGGTAACATTTGAGCAAAGACCTGAATAAAAGGAAGCGAAGACATCTGTGAATCTCTGGGTCTCACGTACAACTGAGTTACTGTGGTCTACTGGACCTCGACCTGCTGATCGTCGGGGGTAAATCACTTTTCAAACCCAAGTTTTAAAAATATTCCCCTGGAGTAAGTGTTCTCAGATTTGTGCTGACTTCAGGAGGCAAGCAGACTGCCTTGGCAGCAATTTTTAAAAATAAAATGAAAAGCAATTATGTTCCATCACAGCAATTTACTCAGTGAAAATCTGGGGAGAAAAAAGGTAAATACATCCCCTTCATCCCCAAGGGCCTCCTGGGCCAGGGGCTTTCCTCATGGCCAGAGCTGGCTCTCTCCCCTCTGGGACACAGGCCCAGGCAGTCCTCACAGCTCCAGGGAAGGCGCGCTCTCTGACTTCCTGGTACCAACAGAATGGCTGGGAGTGAGTCACCCGCAAGCCCAGCCAATTCAAGCAATGTGCAGCAAAGACAAAGGAGAGCATTTGTATGTGTTTCCCAGACATGACACATTCTAAGCAGGTTGCAGCCAAACCAAGCCTCCGGAGGTCTCAGAGTGTTGATCTGCAGTCAAAAAAAGCTTAAAATGACACTGGAGGAGATGAAAGGCTGCCCAAATCAGGCTGCACTTTTAACCCAGCCAGACGCCCCACAGTTCCCCGACTAGCGCGTTTCTGTCCCACTTTCTTATCTTGGTTTCCAACCACCCACCCCCATCCTAACGAGTCCCTCTATTTTAACATTAAGTTTTTAAAAAATATGTGCAAATAGTACATGCTCAGAATATACAAAAAGCAAAAAGAAGGAAATAAAAAACATTCACAGTGTCACATCATTCAGCAATAACTGCTTTTCACGTTCTGCTGTATATCCCTCAAGAGTTTTTCTTTCGCATCTTATTTATGGATACATATTTTTAAACAAGCTATAGCCATACGATATGTCGTTTAACATAATTTTCTCACTCGAGGAATCAGAAATACCTTCCCAGGCCTATTTAAACGATAGAGTTATCCAAATGTGTTTACCAAATCAGATTTAATGGCTGCAGAGGATTCCATTTTATGGGCAGACCATAATTTATTTGATTTTTCCTGTTATTAGCATTTTCATTATTATAAACAACGCAGCGACGAGCATCACTCACTCCTTCATTTAACAACTATTTATAGAGTGGCTTCTGTGGCTAAGTTTGAGAGCACATCCTTAATTACTCCCCGAGGATAAATTTCTGGAGATGGAATTGCCGGGTGCAAACACAGGCATGCATTTAAGGCATTTGAAACAAGCTTATTTGTCTTATTGCCAAATCGTGCCCCAAAATGTTGTTCCAAGTTGTACTCCTACCAGCCTGGTAGGAGAAGGTCTGGCTCCCAAAATACTTGGCAACGTCGACTTTTCTTTTTCGTTTTTTTTTTTTTTTTTTGGGGGGGGAGGGAGGTAATTTTGTAGGAAAAAAAATAATGTCGTTTCATTTTTCAGTCCTTTGTTGCTACCCAGACTG
Source organism: Felis catus (assembly GCF_018350175.1). Lineage (NCBI taxonomy): Eukaryota > Metazoa > Chordata > Mammalia > Carnivora > Felidae > Felis > Felis catus. The sequence continues at coordinate 36,412,960 of NC_058383.1, forward strand.
AGCATTTTTCCATGTGTACTGGCCATTTAGATTTCCCTTCCTGTGAATTGCTTATTCACAGCTTCCACGATACGTCTTAATTAAGTCTAGGATGAAGAGGAAAGAATGGAGAAAATTAATAATTATTGAGTGCTTGTTATCTGCCAGACAGTATATACTGTGGGCTTCACGGGGAAACACTTATCATTACAACAGGTCTATCATTATCCCCATTTTATAGGCGATGGTGCTATAGCCTGGAGAGTTAACCCGCTCAAGCAGGCATGGTAAAGAGCAAAAGCAAAATTCAAACTCTGCTTTGAAGCTTGTTCCCATTACTGCCTTCTGGGGGTGTTCAATGCTTTGATTCTGAGGTAAAATGTTAGGACAATCTGTGTAAAGGTCAGAAATGAGATGCTTAGGTCCTCACTGTGGGGTTTTGCCCCAGCACCAAGTCAGTGGTGACAATGAATGGTTTCCTCAGAGAACCTGCCATCTCACATTTTAAAAATAATTTTTTGGGGGGCCTGGATGGCTCAGTTAGTTAAGGGTCTGACTTTGGCTCAGGTCATGATCTCATGACTAGTGAGTGTGAACCCCATGTTGGGCTCTGTGCTGACAGCTCAGAGCCTGGAGCCTGCTTCGGATTCTGTATCTCTCTCTCTGCCCCTCCTCTGCTCCCATCCTCTAACTCCTTCAAAAATAAATAAACATTAAAAAAAATAATTTTTCAATTTTTTTCTACAGAGAGAGAGAGAGAGAGAGAGAGAGAGAGAGAGAGAACCTAAGTGAGGGAGGGGCTCCATCCCATGAACTGCAAGATCATGACCTGAGCTGAAACCAAAGGTCAAACACTGCCCTGGCTGAGCCACCTAGGCACCTATCTCAGGAGCCTATAAGAACATATTCCCTAGGAAATACTTGGAAACAGTAACTATCAAATGGCAGGGCTACATCTTTCTTGTCACAGCCGAGTGGCTAAAGAACCGTTTCAGAAGTTGAGGCATATCCTGCTGACAACCACAGCTTTTGGATTCCATTATACTCCTCAGAAGTAGCTTTAACATGTACAAATGTGCATGATTATATCAGAAAACAAACAGCATGAAATGTTTCCTGATTCCCACCTTCTACTTAAGCCTTTTCCCTTCTGGTGAGAACATTGCTCCTTCATCTTTTCTCTGATCTAAGTCGTACATGTAGTTCACTGGCTAGCCCATTGGATCCTTTTTGCCCCTGGCATCCTCTTCTGGCTGCCATTGTATCACTGACCACACTGCATAGCTTATCAGCTTGCTCTTCACTGAGTAAAATTCACATAACATAAAATTAACCATTTGCAAGTGAACAATTCAATGGCTTTCAGTATGTTCACAGTGTTGTGGAAACTACCACCTTCATCTAGTTCCAAAAAATTTTCATCGCCCCAAAAAGTAACCCTGCTCTCATTTTTCTAAGGTTTAGTTATTCTTGAGAGACAGACAGAGAAAGAGAGAGACAGCCAGAGAATGGGTTGGGGCAGAGAGAAAGGGAGAGGCAGAATCCAAAGCAGGCTCCAGGCTCTGAGCTGTCAACACAGACCCCAACACAGGCCTTGAAGTCATGAACCATGAGATCATGGCCTGAGCCAGAGTCAGACGCTTAACCAATGAGCCATCCAGGCACCCCAACCCTGCTCTCATTAAGTGCTCAGTCCCCATTCTTCCCTACTCAAGGGCCCCAGCAACCACTAACCTACTTTCTCTCTCTATGCATTTATCTATTCTGAATACTTCACATAAATGGAATCATACCTGTGGGCTTTTAAAATCTGGCTTCTTTTGAATAGCATGATGTTTTGTTAAGCCCATTCATGTTCTAGCATGTATCAGTACTCCATACCTTTTTTGTAGCTGAATAATATTCTACTGTATGGGCGGATCACAGTCTCAACATGTCTTTAGCTGCTGATGGACACTTAGGTTACTTTCATCATTTGGTTGTTATAAACAACGTTTCTACAAACATATGTGGATGTTTACTTGTTAGAGCTCCTCTTCCAGTTTCTTAAGAGTCGAAGCAATGGGTGTTATTAGACTTCAGATCCTTTAGGACAGGGGAGCTGAGGACAACCTGTGGTCCTGGTTTGCCTGGGACTGTGGGGTCTCCCAGAAGATAGGACTTTCAGTGATGAAACTGTGAAAGCCCAAGGCAGACCTGGAGGAGTCACTCTGCTAAAGTATAGTATATTACATGACTTGGAACCACTACTCAGTAAATATTTCTTAGATAAAAAAATTTTTGCCATTTACTTGACATTTACTCAATTATGACATGCCTCAGTATATTGACTCAGGGTTGTTGTTTTTGTTGTTGTTGTTTTAGCATAAGGCGTTTATAACAATCTGTAAGATTACAGAAACCTACACTTTTGGTGCAGTAGAAGCATATGCAGAAGGGAGAGTGAAAGTTTTAAACAGTGAAACCACAGGCTATTCCAAGTTAAACCTACTTGATAAAGATTCCCAACAAGGGTCAAAGCCTTCCCTGGGTTGATGAGAGAGAACTGCCTCATGTGCCAAAAACGGGAAGAAATATTGTTTCCTTTTCCTGAATGAGACTGGGCAGATCAGAAAAACATCACCCATAAGAGAGTGGCAACTGTAATCCCTTTAGAGAGAGGCAGAGGCCTGCGGGAACCTGAAGAGCATTCAGGCAACGATGAAAATTAGTCTGAGAGCTTTGGTTCAACCCAAACAGAGATCCAGCAGGTGACTGACCTTGGAAGGAAAGGAGGCCTTTTCAGTTCTGTGCCGTTAAGAACCGCAATGAGGTATTACACACCCCATTGTCTATCACACACCTGTTAGAATAGTTACTTTATATATAGACACACACACACACACACACACACACACACACACACACACACACACATATGGAGAGACCTAACAGTTGTTAGTAACAACGTGGAGAAAAGGGAACCCTGTGCTTTGCTGGTGGAATTACAAACTGGTGTGACAACTATGGAAAACAGTATAGAAGTCCCTCAAAAACAAAAAGTATAATTGCCATATGATCAAGCAATCCCACTCCTGGGTATATATTCAAAAGAAATGAAATCAGGATCTGAAAGAGATACTGCACTCCCGTGTTCACTGCAGCATTATTCATAATAGCCAAGAATATATGGAATCCATCCATGTGTCTGTGAGCAGATGAATACACAATACATGGTATATGCATACAAAAGAATATTATTCTGCCTTAGGAAAAAAGGAAATCCTAACATCTGTGACAACATGGACAGACCTGGAGGAAAGCATGCTAAGTGAAATAAGCCAGTCCCAGAAGGTCAAATACTGCATGATCCCACTTACATGAGAAATCTAAAACAGACTCATAGAAGCAATGAGTAGAATGGTGGTCACCAAGGGCTGGGGGCGGGGGAAACAGAGAAGTAGTACTCAAATGGTATAAAGTTTCAGTTATGCAAGATGATTAAGTCCTAGAGAGCTGCTGTATAGCATAGAGCCTATAGTTAACAGTATCAAATGATACAGTCAAATATTTTCTGAGAGTATATCTTATGGTGTATTCTTATCACTAATTATAATTAAAATAATAATAATAATTACAAATGGGGCAGGAGGAATCTTTTGGTGGTGATGGAAATATTTATGGCATAGATTGTGATAATGGTATCACAATGTGTACTTATTTCCAAACTCATCAAGTTGTATACATTCAATATGTACAGCTTTTTGTATGTCAATCGTATCGCAAAGTAATTTTAAAATTTTTAATAATTTTTTTAAGAAGGACAGAGACAAGAAGAGGTACAAATCTTGACATTATTCTGAACTTGCAGAGACCACAGGAGAGATTGAGAGTTTCTGTATTTGAATGTCCTCACATAATTGGATGGCATCTCAGCCAATGTGGAAGGTGTGCCTGGAGGGGGGCCAAGGCAAGGTCAAGGATTACACAGGACCATGAGAGACAAGGAGGAGACACAAAGGAAGTGGGAGCATCAGGACAGAGATGCACCTACGGACTTCACCAAACCCCATGTAGACACACAGTATCTGTAGTTGGAGATGGCCTCACATTTCCATCAGTGATCCTGTAGGCTGTATGCGGACTTCAAGCCATTATGCAGGTTCAGACATTCTAAACTCAACCTTGTTCTCATGTATAGGAACTCAGGCTAGGGAACCCCTACTGATAATGCTATCTGGGGAAAGTGAAGAAAGGAAATGATGTGTGTGTGTATATATAACGTATATATACACACAAACACCCACACATATACATACACAATATATCTGCACACAGACGTATGCACATACATACATATACACACACCTGATGGTGCTGAAATGTTTATAAGGAGAGTGTATGCGTGTACTTTCAATCCTTACAACACTTCAGAAAGGTATACACTCTTAGTATCCCCATTTTACGAACATGGAAACGGAGGTTCCACAAGCCCAAGAAATCTCCTCAAAGTCATGATATGATAAACAGAGGAGCTGAGATTTAAGTCTGTTCTTTCCATTCTGTCACACTGCCTCTCTCATGTCCAACTAACTTTTCCTTTGTGGATGAGCTCAAAAGAGAGGTGGAGTCAAGGTTCACTTTCCACAGAGGGTCAGCAGCCCCTTTCCCACAATAAGGTATTAAACGAGCCTTACTCCTGTCTGACAGACCACACTTTACCTAGACGTGCATTCATAACCTTTTTCCACTATGTCCGAAAAGTAAAGGTCCTTGGCTAGATTAGGATGTCAAATTTATCATTCCCTGTCTCTTCTGACATCCAAAACCTTGTACTTGTAACACATCATTTCTTTATTAGTGATCAGCAGTACTGTGCTCACAGAAGCTTTCCTATTCTGGGTCTTAATTTTGTACATTTCCAGTTTCCATGGAGACACTACATTCTTGCATTCTAAGAGTGTCACTGTAAAACAATGTGAAAACAAAGCAACTTCATACAAATGGCTCACTCTGGACATCACCAGGCAACACTCTCATCAAATACATAGGACCACGGTGCTGCGTTTTGGGGTTAATTGCTGAGGCCAAGCTCCCTTCTTTCTCCCCCAAACTAAGAGATGCTTTCCATGCCCATCCTGGGGACCAAGTTCACAGTTATGAGACCATCTCCAGGTCTCTCTGCTTCAATTATTGCACCACTGTTATAATAAAGTCGAGAGGTAACTATGGCAACATTATTCCAAGGATAAATACCACCGTATCGCCTTCAACTTTACCCCCCTGCACAAACAAATGAAAAATCAAGAACATGTAGGATTAATAGCATCACTTGTTAAAAAGCCAATGGACAGCAGAGTTCAGAAAAGCTTTAATTAGTGGAGTCTTTCCTGGCTCGGTTTAACATTTGCTCTGTGCCTCCCACAGAGAAAGTACATGTGGGCAGTCAGCCTCAGAATTCAATATCACTGAACCTGGACACCATGAGGCATCCAAACCTGGGTTTCTCAAAGTTCACAAGGTGTCCTGTTTCTGCTTTCACTACAAGATTAATGTTGTAGGCAGGGGTAAGGGCTTACCCTGAAGCAGAGAACTTCATGGTGTATCAGTTTCAGCTACAGTACTGATGACCACAGTATAGAGAAGAAGAGTTCACCATCAGAGCTTCCCATTGCTTAAGACCCAATAGAAGTCGTCTAGCACAATGGTTGAAAGTACGGACTTTAAAATCAGACAAACGACTTGAATGGAAGACTGCTCTTTCACTTATAGGATCTTTGACCTTCAACAAGTTACTTAACCTCTCTAAGCCTCAGTTTCCTCATCTGTAAGGTGGGAATTATCACCAACCTCAGAGCATCATTGTAAGGATTAAATGAAATCACATGTGTGACTATCAAAACCCATCTCCTCTTGGGTCCCATCTATATTACATTTCCTGGCTCACTGTGACTGAGTTAGGACCAATGAAATATGAGTTGCAAGGATATATTCTTGCTGGCTAGCCCAAGAAGAACTTCCTACCTTTGCTCCTCCATGTTCTTTCCCCCCTCTGCCAGGAACATATCAGCACCAAGGGAAGCTATTCAGTGATGATGGCACAGTCCCAATCAACTGGGTCCTCATTTTGTGTCTCAGTCAACCTGAATGAGCACATGGAACAAAGCTCCCTGATCCTTGTCAGCCAGGATCACCTGAATTAAACTGCTACCGACAAAGGAAGAAAAAAAATTTAATGTTTATCTGAAAAAGAGAGAGAGGAAGAGTGTGAGTGTGCTCATGAGCTAGGGAGGGGCAGAGAGTGAGAGGAAGACAGAGAATCCCAAGCAGGCTGCTTGCTTCAGCACAGAGCCCAACACAGGGCTTGATCTCATGAACCCTGAGATCATGACCCGAGCATAAACAAAGAGTTGGATGCTTAACTGACTGAGCCACTCAGAGGCCCCAAGAAAGGCATTTCTGTTGTGCTAAGCTAACACAATGAAGGGTTTATTTATTTTATCATCTGACACAACTCCTGATTATACAAATGGAACATACTTAGCTCAGTTCCTGACATACAGTGAAAACTGTGTACCTGTTAGGTGTATCATTGAAAAGAAGCCACTTTTTCTGCAAAGCTGGCCAATCTGCCAAGAATTCTGGCAAGTAACATCTGCATTGACTTCATGGAATATATTTGATTCATAGAGTTAGGTGTAAGCTTTTCTGCTGCAATAAGTAATGAAGTACAAATTGAGGAAATTAGTTATCAATTAGTCATTCGATGGTTGGGAAGGCAGGCGGCAGGCATAAATGGTGCCAGATTAGTTAAGCCACGATAAATTTTATTGCTCTACAAGGATTGGGTCTTTATCCATTACTTCTCAAATTTATCTTTATTATTGGCCCCAGGACATGAGACAGGGCCTGGATATGGAAGGAGGTAAGAGACCAGCCAGGGCATTTGGGAGATGTAACAAACCCCACAGCAAATGGTCTCCAACAAGGTCATGTATGACCTACTCCAAGGGGAAAAGGCACCAGGGAAGTCATGCTCATCTTTCCTCACTGCCCTCTCTGTAGGGTTTCCAGTTTTTCTACAGAAGTCCCACAGTTTCTCTAGGAAAGTACCCTGTCTCTGTAATTATCCTATCATACCTGGCACACACATGGCATTTTGCAAGTCAATCCACTACAGGGCTAAAAGATGTTTCTGCTCATCTGGAAGACGTAAGAACTGGGCTCACAGAAATTAAATAACAACTGATAGAGGGGAGGGCTTGAACCCTTCTGGTCTGTGAGTCCCCATGACCACCTTTGTTTTTGTGTCTCTCCTGGTGACTAGCACAGAATTCCCTCATTTTTTTTTTCATAGCTTTCCATTATGCTTAATATGATAGTCAAATTTTCAACATGACCTTGGAGACCCTCCAACATCTGGCATCTGCCTCCTCTCTGTTTCCTATCCCTCTCCTCTCTTCATCACCCCTTCCACCTCTGAATGAATTGGACATAGGTTGATAAAATTAATTCCTACGGGAAATGGTCTTCTTTTACGGTCAACAAAGGCTCTTTAGCTCATAGGTGAAGTTTCAAGAGAAGCCACTGGCTTAGTCTACATAATACCCAATAGCCACACTGCATCAATGATTCATTCAAAAGGATCAGGCTAGACTAAAGCAACAGACTTTTAACCGAGACTCTCCCAGCCTTGACTCCAATCTAACCCTCACTTAGCTGCCAGAGACATCAACTAAAACACCCCCCTATTTTATAATAGCTAACACACACCTGGAACTAGCCAGGTACAAGGAAAAACACTAAGAATGTTACATATATTAACATATTTAAAAACAACTTTAGAGGTAAGTTACCATTATTATCCTCATTTTATTGATGAGGTTAAAAAATGTTAAGTAGTTTGTATGTAGCAGATCACAGGTTCAAAATCAACTTTCCTGGCTTTCAACTACCATATTATGCCAACTCCACTAAAATAGTTATATGGCCAAGATCACCCTCAAAACTCTTCTAGAAGTTTCCCATAAAGTGCCATACATGTGGTCTTGCATTATTAACACTTGTACATCAACTCATTCAATAAACCTATCAAGCTACATTAGGAAAAGGAATCAAAAAATAAAGTCTATATGCTGACATTAGATAATTATCATATACCTAAAGGTTAATGGGTAAGGAGGAGAGAATCCCATATTATTCTTACTTTCCTCCAAGGTTCAGGTCTTTGATTTTCCCAGTAAAACACTATGACCTCAAAACAGTTCTCTACTTATTTACGGATATACAAATTAAATGAGCTTGAATGATACAATGGAGTGGTACCTTATATAGAAAAGAACAATGGTGTTCTAGTAAATGCTCAATAACCACATCTCTGAGGGGAGGAAATCACCAATCTGTAGCATTTTCTAGTTTCTATGGTGTAAATACTCCCACTATGGCCAAGCTCAAGCTGCCAATATGACATAAAGTCACTCGCAGATTTCCTTAAAAGTTAACCATCAGCTCTCAGTGGCCAGGACAAGCACACCATGAGGAGACAGGTCCTATAGACAGGTCTTAGGAAAAGAAGCAATTCCTCTGTACATACTGAGAAGGACTCTGCCATATCGAAATAGAGTTGTAACTCTTTCTCAAATGAAAAACACATCTAAATTCTATACAATTATATTCTAAATTTTTGAGACTAAACAGTAAAATAACAAGTAATGTACAAAGTGTAGAATTTGTAGACAACTTATATCAACGAAGATTTTTTTCTCTTCAATGTTCTACATAATGGCACTAAAACCTTTATTTCTAGATTTTTAATAAGCACATTGTGAAGATTGAGCTATACCAGTGCATGAACAAACACACACACACACACACACACACACACACACACACAATTTGCACTCTTTTTTGAACACTGTTCAAGTTTTCCTTTCTTGTCAATTTCTTTCAGTTTACTTTGAAATACAATATGCATTTCAAAGTTGTATAGATCCAATGTAGAGGAAGTCTGAAATTCCATATCCAGACTTGTCTAAATTACTCAATCATTTCATGAAATCCATATCACTTCCCCTTTTCAGTCTAACAGGGTTCTCTTACCAAACTTAATTCAAAGAGTTGCATTACCAGCTTTTTCTGAAACCTCTGTAAAATGCCTGCTCATCCCTAATTTGGGGGACTTTCTCTCTAGAGAAAAGGATTCTGTGACCCATGAAGCAAACTATCTCCTGGAAAGCACAGTGCCATGACTATGAGGGTCCAACAGCTCAGTGAGTGGAGAAAATGGAAGGGAGCCCTTCAAATGGTTTTAATATTCACACATTTAGGATCACAGATAAACCCTACCCATTTTGAGTCACTGTGGGTTTTTTTCCCCCTCCTGTTAGAATAGTTGATATTATACAGATAGGCTATTTTTCACTTCTTCTGGGCCACTACCCACACCAAATGTTCCTCATGTTCAGTAAAGTCCTGGGGCAGGCAAGGCTTTTGCCATCCTGTATCTGTGTGATTTCTCCTAAGTGTCTTGCCCTCTCTGACTCTCAGAATTCGCCCTGCCTGGATTGAGAACATTATGGTCCACCTTCCCCCTGTGGCCTCTATCTCCTCTGAGGTCAAGGACAACTATGTATAAATCTATTTGAATTTAAGCAAAAGTCTATGTTGGACATATTAACTTCTCTATTCATTGGAGAGGGTATCTGACCACTGGCTTCACAGAAGCGTCAAATAACATAATGGATATGAAAATTCTATGGGAAAAAAGAAAGATAAGGGCTTCACAAATGTAAGGCATTATTAATGTTAATTACTTGCAAGTGATATGCATAATGCCCAGAACCAGTGAATTTTAGAGCTGGGATGAAACTTTATAATCACCCAGTCTCATCTATCATTTCTGTACCACAGCCTAAATATTACAGCCTGCAGAGAGAGCTCCTTAAACTGCCTGGATCAGAGAGAAAGTGAGATTCCTTCATATCCGGGTCACCTAATCCCAGGAAAAATGACCACAGTTTTCTTGTGAAAATGTAAATTGAGTGCCCAGGGCACGGGTGCTGGACAGGTGCTATGTGGTTTAGGAAACCTCTGGTTTGTCTACTCTTGCTGGAATTGCCTCGGCTGGCACTTGATTACAAACCACAAGTGGCATCAGTTGGTAGATGTTGTCTCTCTCTTTTGAGAACAAAAGTTGCCCACCCAATGCCTCAATTAAACTTACCCCTGAGATGTAGATGTTCTAGCTTCTATTTCCTCAGGTGATCAGAGACACGACTAAAGAAACAGGGTATGTATCTATAATCCACATGTCTACTCCCTTCCTCCATTCTGCCCAGCCAGGACATAGAAGAATATCTACCTTTTGGGGAGTTGGAACGTTAAAATAAGTTTATCTGAGAAGAGCATTTAGAAGAGGACCAGGCTAGTGAGTGGTAATAATCCTTCACTCTCTTTATTGTTACGCACAGCACACATCCCAGACTGATAGAGCCTGGGCTCAATGAGAGTTTGTTGCCTCTATTATTACACAGATCGTGAAGCTGACTCAGTCAGCTCAACTTCACCTTCATCCCACCCCCGCAAGGCTTATTCAGCCTAGACTACCTGTGTCCTACTTATGGGGTGTCAGGTCATACACACCCAAAGCCCTACCCTTCCATGAACCCTTCTCAAGCTGATACAGGCATTCACCCTCCCTTTCTCTGAAGTCATCTAGGACACCTGTTGTGTACAACTGTACCCTCAGTTAAGACCAGCTGGACACTGAATACCCAAAACTTTCTATGTAGATGCCCTGTCCAACCATACTGAGGAGGCAAACACAAGATGCTACTAGATACCTACTGTGTGTCAGATATTTTTGTGGATCCTGACGATGTAAAAGTGATCAGGACTCTTCCTTTCCCTTGAGAGCATCTGAGTATAGAAATTCCCTTCCACACAAGAAATAGATCCCCACTCAGACTTTTTCAAATCATTTATAAAAGCACTGGGCTCACAAAAGCTGCTCTAATACCATCTGATGGATTGAAAGGAAAAAAAGAGAAACCTCAAATTTCCCAGAAGAAGTAGTCACCATCTTGGACCAAATGATAGAAAAACATAAGCCCCTCATCCTCACTCCCCACAAACCCTTACGCTCCGAAATGAGAATACCTCTCACTACATAGACACTGCATTGTTTAAAAGTCTGATTTAATATTTTCCCTTACTTTCAAAATTCTCCCAGGTCTCAGGTTGCTGAAGGATTGGGCAGAGCAGAGTATTTCTCGTCAATGACAGCATTATCGTATGATTTCCATTAATCCCTAAATGCTGGAAATAGCACACCTCGTACTTAGCAAAAGTCTGGCTTCTTAATACAGCAGTATTAGGGTACGCATTAGGTGTTTTAGATAGCAGGAGAATCTTATATCCCTTTCCTACCCTACATGTTTTTTTTTTCTTTAACAAAGTTTCTTCTCAAAGTTTCACTTTAAATATAAAATATGTCCTTGTGGAAGCTGTTACAAATGTCACCACTTTAACCGGCCCAAATTTATGGTGGCATTGAATTTTAATGGAGCCATAAATGTCTGATGTAATGGTGATATATGCATCGCAATAAATTGTTATAGAGAAATATAAAAATAAGTGTAAGATAAAAGATTGTGTATAAAATATGTTTTTATATCTCCTTTAATGATTAAAAATCATACAAACTTGATATTCTAAATCACTCGGAATTGTGATTGTGGCTCAGAGAACATTTTCTCCCCTGAAAGTCTTTCCCAGGCTGAGTTGATGGTTCTGTGGTCAGAAATCACATCTGCTTTAATGAGGACATTTAAGATGATTTTTATGTTGACGTGGGGAAAAAAAAGGAATTAGCATTAAAGAAGATGGAGATGATGCCATCAATGACCCTTTGCCTTGGGAATGGTTCTCTGGACCTGACAGGATTGATGGGTCTGTGGCCTCATGACAACTCCTGCTGTCTTCAGGGCGACACTAACACTCACCTGGTGTCTTGCAGTGACTTGGCAGGTCCAAGGACAGATCAGGAAAGAGGGATAGGACGGAGTCAGCAGCAGGAGGTGAGGCACTAGTTGTGGAGGGAATTGAACAGGGGTGGCCAGTGGCAATGCTGGCTGCTGTCCCAGCTTCACCACTGACTCGCTTGGACAAGGGCCTCCACCTTGCCAAGCCTCAGTTTCCCCATATATAAAATGGAGGTGATAACGGAACCAAAGTATGAGTGTCTTTATTTTTTTACCACCTGCTCCCACCTGCTCCCGTTAACCTACTTTTGCTAAGTACCTATTTGCAGTACCGCCCTAATGTTCATTTGAGCACCCATTTCCACACATTATGATTGCTTATCCCCTCTTCCCTCCAGCGTAGTAGGTGGTACACAGAGCTATCCCTGCAGCCACAGTGATCTTTTCAAGGATGGGTCCATGATCCCTCATCTAAGCCAGTAAGAAGCCACGATACTTATTCAAACTTTGGGGACAAGAAAAGATACTTTCTTTTCTGTGGACTTCACCCTGAAAGAATGTGGGGAGTGCCTGGGTGCCTCAGTCAGTTAAGCATCCAACTCTTGATTTCAGCTCAGGTCATGATCCCACAGTTCGTGAGCCCGCTTGGGATCCTCTATTTCCCTTTCTCTCTGCCCCTCCTCTGGTCTCTCGCAAATAAAGTTGAAGAAAATTTAATTAAAAAGAAGAAAAAAAGAAAATGGGCTTGAATAGCTGCAGCCCCAGCGCCACCACGACAACCTGTCTGAACATGGTACCAAGAAATGGGAAGAGGAATCAAGAGATCAGGAAAAAGACTGAAACCTGGAACAGGGTTTAAGTCCCTGGATCCAACCATACCTGAAGCCAGATACTCTTGGATTTTTCACATGGATGAGTTGGCAAACTTTCCATCTACTTCTCATCATTTGAGGTTTGGTTTTTGGTCACTTGTAACCAAGTGAGTCCTAAATGATAGAATGATTCATGGTTTTGCTGTGAGGATGAGATAATCCACCTAATGTTCTTTGCACAGTATCTGACAAGTCCTCTGTAAGTGTTGGCTAATGCTATTAGCATCATGATAAGGACTGTCTGTGGCCAGCCGTGTCTTGGGGTCTGCACTGCACATGTGTTTGGCAGAGCCCCTTTGGGATCTCCAGGGATCACGCCATGTTTGGCGACCTCCTGCCCTGCTCTCCTCTGACTTCTGATGATTGATTGCCAGGGCACCTGGTGAATATTAACACTGGCCCTGGCTCTCCAGGGAGCCCCCAGACTGTGAAGTTCTGAAAGTCAGCCTCCTCCCCTTGTGTTTGCTTCCTCCCAGCCTGGCTCCCCACATCAGCTCTGCCCTCTCACCCTCGGGATGTGGCTCCACTGCCAACGAGCTTTGGTCTTATGTTTGCTGTGGAAAAATACCAAGTTCAAAGAGAGCTGCTGAACAGCACTGAACCTTCCTGCAGCTGGCCACTCCCTCCCTCCCATGGCCTGTCATCAGCTCAGCCTGATTCCACCTCCTCTGTCTATAGCTGTGGCTTGCATCCATTTGTTTTTCTTATCATTTTTACCTTTCTACTGTGCCAAGGCTTGGGCTTGAAAAGATGGAATGGTGAGTGCTAAAATGGGTCCTAACTCAGGGTACAATAATCCCTGCGATTTACTGATTCATTTCTATCATCTGTTTCTTTTCTCTCCTAGAATGCAAGCTCCAGGTGTCAGGGGTCCTTGACAGTCTTTTTGTTGCTGGGCTCCCAGCACCTGAGAACAGTGTTAGACACACAGAACACTGTGTATATGCTCAACAAATTTATGTTGGATGTTAAATACTTGATTGGGACCAGCCTTAATTTCCACATTGGATGCCAAGTTCCTCTAAATTCATTTGTTCATTCATGTCCTTCCTTCCTTCTCCCCTTGCTCAATTATTTCATATCTACCAACTGCAAAAGAGACAGAATTCTGACATTCAAGGAGCATACAGTCCAATGGAGAAAATATCTACTTGAACCAAGGACAATAAGGCATGATAACGGTTAGAAAAATTTCAGGATGTTTGGAAAGCAAGGCGAAGGGAAGCTTTCTCTAAACCTGGTATGAGTAGGAGTAAGCTTCTCTTGCCCCAAAGAGTAGAAAACCCATGGAAAGCCAATCCTACCATGCATGAGTTCATCCATCTTCCCTCACTTTCTGTTGCAACGGTGATATTCATGAAAACTCTCTAGCCAAGGTTTAGATCAGCCAGCTGATTTCAGCAGAAGTTAATGTCTGGTATTTGACTGTGATAGGTTTACAAAAAGCCATAAATAAATTCTGGGTCACATGCTGTGGAAGCCCCCAAATTCAAATATCCTCATGAAAATTCTAAAGCTGGACTGAAAACAATGGAATGTGCTTCATGCCTTCTTTAGATTTATGGGTTGTCTTTTTTTTTTTTTTTTTTTTTAAGAGCTTAGGTCATCCATGTAAAATGTACAAGTCAATGGTGTTTAGTTTATTCACAGAGTTCCACAGCCATCATCACTGGCTTGAGCTCTATAATAAGGGAAATTCTGGGTAGGAAGGAACTCCAAGCACCCTTCACTTAGTGAGAAACATAGATTTACTGACATTCAAAAAATAGGATACAGAGTTAGCCAAATAGGAGCAGGATAATGTGGGAAATTGTGGAGCATGGGTGAGACTAAGTAATGTTAAGCCAAAATATTTTTTTCCAGAGTTTTTTTTTAAATGATACAGATCTTGTGTGATGTAACACTGCTTGCCGAAGTTAGGCATCCAAAGGAAAGGGGACCCATGTTGGACTCCATGTAAATTATGGGAATTACAAGGTACCCATTAATGTCAGCCCTGTTTCACCAGGGAGGTGTCTGAGAAAAGAGAGTTGGGGGGGCAGGATATGAAGACAGAATCAAAGAAAGAAAGATAGAGAGAAACTGAGGAGGAGAAGGAAACAGTGAAGGAAGGGTGGGGGAAAGAAGGAGAGAGAGCGATTGAAAAAGAGACAGGAAGACAGATTCACAGACACACAAACAGATGGAGAGAAAGGCAGAGACACAGAGAGACAGACACATGCAGATGGAGAGAGGGGAGGGGGCAGAAAGAGACAGAGACAGACGGTCAGAGAGATACTGGCACAGGAAAAAGCAGAGAGATACAGAGGCTGTTTAAAATATAAATTAAGAAAAAACAATTAAAAACCTCCATGGCCTTCATCTTGAACTCTTCCCACAGTGATCAAATGCCCTCCTGTGATCCCGCCAGGCCACCTAGGAAGCAGAGTGTCAAGTCCTTCTCTCACCGGGAAGCAGGAAAGGGTGTGGGGGAGGAGGGAGCAGAAGCTGAGACAAGAAGTGGCCCCATATGGCTGTGGGTGGCTGAATCGCACCTCCCCCCAGTGCTACTCTGGTGCACTTTTAGCAAAGTGGGAAGGATCGCAGCGAGTGTTGCTTAGTGACAGGTCTGATTCTGAAACAAAGGAGGCAGCCCAGTATTTCAAAGCCCTAGACCCCGAACTTCCCCAAACACAGGTCCCAGCATCTCTCCTAGATGCTGAGTTCACTTCAGCCCTGCATGAAATGGACAGCAGGGTGCTGGGTGAATAGGCTCCTGCAAAGGGGTAAAGAGCCACTCCATGGGACTACAGGTAACCACATGGCCCTTCCCCATCATCACACCTGGTAGTTAAGAGGAATGAAGGAGAGTGTGGATGTCACAATCCCTCTGTGGGCTATAAGGCCCACCACACTTGGCACTGTTCCCTCTACACACAGGAAGATCACCATAACATCCCAGCTTTAAAGAGCAAACATTCACCCATGCCTTCACCCATGTAGTGCAAACATGTGACACGAACATGGGCACAGCTTCTAGAACAAGTTGCATGCAAGTTCCCATTACACTCATAAGTAGGTCCTCCTCTACTCAACTAGCAGACACTGGTGTGTTTAGTAGTCGGGGCAGGGGAAAGGTTGAGGTAGAAGCAACAAGGAAACCACAGAGGGGCAGAGAAGGGAAGAAATGATCTACCTAGACATCTTGAAGAGAATAAGCCACTTATAGAAGAGAAAGATACATCTCTAATGCCAAGGCCACGGGACGTCTTTGTTATCTGCTAGAAGGAAGCTGAGGTGGGATTGAGAAGAACAGAGCCAGAGCACAGACCTGCTCTGTTCTGCAGAGTTTAGACTAGCATTGCCAGGGTTTGGGTAAAAACCATAGGAACCATAAAGTGTGGAGAGGTGTGAAGGCATCTCCTCAACACTATGGACTGCCCTGAACCCTTCCTTTAGTTAAACTGGGATAAGGATGCTATTCAAAGACGATTGCTCAGGATTTTCTAGAGAAAGCCAGTATGTCTGTGGCCACAAGAACATGAGTGTGGAAACCCAAGAAGAAAGGAAAACTGGACACTGGCGCCATAAGTAATGGCCCCCACCATTCCCGCCACTGTGGACTGTACATACTTCTGTCGTGATGCACCTTTCTTGGAGACAGCTTCTTTTCTCTTCCTTTGTCTTTTGTGGCCAGTTTGATTCAGCCAGGTTCAGCTGCATATCTGCTACATGCTAAAACCTGTGCTAAGCCCTGGCATTGCAGAGAATAGTCCATCATCCTTGCCTGGGATGACCTCACTGTCCAGGATAGAAGTTAGGATACAAAGTCATCCCAGGGCCACCCACACGCAAGTTTGGATGCTTGGCACCGAAGAGAAAAATGTCAGGCAAGTGCACCTGGCTCTGAGCTCAACGGACTTAAGCAAGATTATGAATTCAGCTGAAGATCAAAAGCTGATGCTATCTCATTTCCTTACCAAGGGTTTCTTTTGCAATGGCAAGTCTCCATGGGGCTCACTGGAAATCAGGTTTCAGTGGGGAGTAAAGCATATAGACTTTGACTTGAGAAGACACCAACCAGCATGCCCCAGCTGGCAAGGAGAAGTACATTAAACCAAGCAGAGGTTGAGGAAGCAGGAGTTTCTTCCAGCTATAAACAGCCCACCAAAGTGTCTGGGGAAGGATCAGTGTGGATAGAGTTTGGAAGGAAGGGTGAGCATGAGAAAGAGGGGACAGGGAAGAGAAGGGAGAGGGGGAGGAAGGAGAAGAGAAAGAGCAGGAGAGAGGGATAGTGGTCTGTGCAGGCAGACAAGGGTAACATTATGAGGGCTGGCCTTAGGTATTAAATGACTGTGCTGAGTTCAAACACTTTCTGGGCACTAAAGCCTGAATTCCTTGACCTGACCAAGGCCAGGTAAATCCACTAGGCACAACCACAGTCACCTTGCTGCAGCTGTTCCACTGACAACACTGCTGCTTGGAAGGAAATTCTAGGGCTGGAGACAAGAGAAACCATTTGCATACTGGATTTGATCTTCAAATTAGTAGGAAACAGGGGTATCTATGACAATTTGCTCCCCTGGCAGGCTTCCTTGACTCTCCTGCCACCAGATGAGGATCGAGCCCCCATGAAGCCCAGAGTTTATGAGCCCTTTGTGTAATTCAGTGGCAGTTGGAAGTGTTTGTTTTTTTCTTATGTGCCAAAGTTTAAGATGACAAACCTAATGTTAGTCCCAAGTCCATTTTGTTTCCCTAAATCTGAATTTCTGGTCAGTGAAATCTTTAGGTTTAGCAAGTGAATACAGTATCTCACACTACCCGTTTCATTTCAAAAAGGGGCATTTTGGGGGGTTTGTTTTAGAAGTCAGTTTTATAGTTACTTATAGTAAACTGTACCTTTTTAAGAAGTGTACGGTCTAAGGAGTTTTGACAAACACAGTTGTATAAATTTCTATCACAATCACAATATGGAGTATTTCCAGGATCCCAGAAAGTTTTCCCCAAGTCAATTTTCTAGGTGCTAATTGTAGGCAGGCATTCCCCTCAACCAGGGAGAAAGGTACAATTTGTTCATTTTCTTTTTGGGGTCTCGCATTCATGCAGGATCAGTGAAAAAGATATCACTGAAGACTCAAAGCCCCATCATTCATGAATAGTCTCCATGAGGTTAGAGAATAATCCTGCTGTTCTCCCCAGGGTACCCCCAACCTCCATCAGTGTGTCCGGCACTTAGGAGATTTGTAGTAAATTGTTAAATAGATGCATGAGAAATATATAGATTGGATCTTAGGTTAATTTAAAGGTCAGAAAGCAGTTCATTGTGAAAAGGGGCATTATTTTTTCTTTCAATTTAGCAGGGCAGAAACAGAGGCTCAGAGAGGCCTCGAACCAAACACAGCTAAAATTCCAACCATGCTCTGCTTGACTCCAAAGCCTGTGCCTTTTAGTCTATGACTTGCTACCATCTGCATTTCTGCAAATTCTGACAAGCACCCCAAGCCCGCTAGCTCCTATTCTGCAGGCTGAGCCTCCTGGATAATCATGTTACCAAGAAGCTTTCTTGCTCCTAAGTGACTATGAGCCTTCCCGGGCCAAGAGTGTTCAGTCCGTCAGTCACTGTTAGTTCCTATAATTTTAATGAAGAAGGGCTGCTCCCCCTTGGCCCCAGGTCTTTCAACTCCAGAATTTTAATAACCAACTCCACTGATGATTTACAAATTTCAAGACAGGAATTAGCAGCAAATTCCATATTTCATAGATGCTGAATTGGGCTATTATCTCCATGCAGCAGGTGCCAATTTCCCATCAAATGGTGAAATGCCATAATTATCAGAATTCCATTCAAATTCTAAAAGTAGATAAATAACCAATGGGAATATCATTTATTCATTAGAATATGAAGAAAGGGAAAAATATTACCCTGTTCATGGCTGCAATGAGGCTGTCTTTGTAAGAGAATGCTCAGCTCACTGATGTAGGTTGGAGGATTCTAGATTTATTAAGCTCTCAGGTCCACAAGAGAGAGGAGCTTCCATTAGACACCTGAAAAGACGAGATAATGGGCCACTGATTGAGGCCAATGTGAGAGATATGGTGGTGCCTTCTTATTTTTCTTGCAGAGGATAGAAAGACACATAATAGAAATCACTGAAAAATGACCACAGACATACTACTTCCTATCATATATATAGGATATATATATCATATATCCTATATATATCATATATATAGGATATATATATATATCCTATATATATCCTATATATATATATCCTATATATATATATATATATATATATATATATATATATATATATATCCATCCATCCTTGGAAGGTACTAGTATCCCTGACAAACTGAAGCTCAGAGAGCCTAAGTCACTTGCCCAAGGACACACAGCTTGTAAGTGACAGATTCGGGTCTGCCAGTCTCCAAAGTCTACATTCAGTAGGTTACATTCTCAGCAATAGCAAGCTCTCAACATACATCATTTCCTCCCTGAGCCTTTTGTCCTACAGCTAGATCCTAAAAGTCCTGAGATGATTTCTGGGTTTTCACCTGTCCATGGGGACAGTGGACAGGAGCCAAGGCTGTGCAGGTAAAGTTCACCCTGCCACTGTTTGTTACCATCAGTTGAAGGTGAAAGATGGTATTGTGTCTGGGCATCCACAGGAAGGGGTATTTCAGGTATTTCTGGTCCTGATAGGCAGACTAAAGGTACCCTTGGAACTTTGCTCGAAGGGGAGAGAAGGCAAGAGGGTTAACAGCACATAGCCAGCAGCAGCTCATCAGGAACCCCCCACAGGCAACTGCCTGACACTCTTTTCTCTGGGCTTGCTATGGAAAAGGATTTGCCCCTGGCTGACTTCAGCCGGTGGGGCTTGCCTGACAAATAGGGCCAATGCAAAATGAAAGAGTGTGGGTCAAAGAAGGCAGGGCCCTGACTTGCTGGTGGCTTCCTTGGCAAAAGAGGAGCTGTTGTCCATGGCGGGGTGGTGCAAGATATCCAAGGTCCCAGTCAGAGAGGAGGTTTAGATAGCTGGGGCCATTTAGCAGTATTTAATTTAGACCGGGCAAGTCACAGCATGGCTCATGAAAAGAAGGTCAGGCCTGACAAATCTGTTTGAATTCTCTGAATACACCTCAGAATTGGGAGACAATGGTTCCATAATGGGCAATTTATCTGCATTTCAAGGAGGCATCTGATCTAGTCTGACAAAACTGATTGATTTGCAAAGGCCAATATGGCACATTAGCAAAGGGAAATTAAACTGGGACCCAAAGAGTTTAAATCAGAAAAAAAAATCTATTTTACCTGCAGAAAAAGGCTTCTTCAAAAAAAAAAAAGGTAGAGAAAATACAAATGAAGTTGGGAAAAGCAAGATTTGGGGTTGGTCAAAAGACAATGGAATAGAAGGTCTCCCTCTAAGGACAGTCATCTTCTGCTGGCCAGCCTCAGGGATGTAATTTTGTATGTGGTTAGCCAGGGCTGAGAATGAAGTCCCACCTGCAGATAACCTACTAAACCCAGAAGCCTCATCAGGCCAGGTGCCAGACAAGAGACTGAGAACCTAGAGACCTGGCATCCCAGGCCAGCCCTGATGAGGGAGAAGGCACCTGGCTGTGCCATTCTTGGGAAGCACAGGCTCTATGCCAGGCAGTGAAGGCAACTGGCTCCATCACTGGTCCTGACAGGTGAGCAAGCCACAGGCACTTTAATGGTTCTGCCACTTGCCAGCTGTATGACTGTGGACCTTGAACTGCCTCTCCAAGTGTCCTTGTGTGGGGACAATGGAGATCATATGGTCATTCTTATAGCTCAAAGGAGAGACCCACAAAGAGGTCCTGGAAGATAGGGATTTATCTTAGGCAAGGGAGCTCACAACACAAGGAACTTTTCTAAAATGCTCACTAAACAACATGCTATCCTTCTCTGCAATGTGTATCAGGCATCATGGAAGATACCCCAAATATCTCATAAGTATTAGGGACGATATTGGAGATACCTGCCCTCACTCCACTCTGGCATCTCCCAAGGGAGCAATGATCAGACTGGGGTTTGCCATCCAGTAGGGAATAAGCTTATTGGACAGAACTGACCAAAGATACCTCCCAATGCAATGGTCTCTCCCAAACCCAGCCTACAAATGTTTTGTTTGCAATGCCACGTTAATGATGCTGATTTCACTCCACATACACGGCACAGATCATAGGGACTCCGTGTGAAACTCAAGGGAAGCTTTCTCAGAAAAACTCAAGGGCAAGGTAAGCACTAGAGAACTTTTATTTTCTCCAGGACAGGGATGGGCAAAGAATATAAAGCATCAAGTATGATGCCGTACTGTCACTTAGTAGGTACGTGAACTTTCCTTTCCCCTCAATCTCTGTCATTCCACCCAATACTCTTTGTGATGGCAGAACACAGGGAGAACAGCCCCACGAGGAGTGCACCTAAGGGAACTGAAGCTCTGAGAAGTTGAATGACTTCCCTAAGCTCTCAAAGCTAGGAGACAGGGATCCAGGATTCAACCCCCTGCATTTCAGGTTCCAGTTCTTAGCCACCACACTATCTTGCCTCCCTGAAGATGGAGACAGGGGGACTCAGAGGAGGTCCAAGTTTGCTCCTGCAATGATGCTTCGTGTCTGCACCCCAGCATCACTTCCCCAAACATCAGGACAGCCAGCTATGGACCTAATCCCACTGGGACCTTTGGGTGGACCAGGGCTCCAGTGACTCTGACAACTACCCTATGCACAGGCCTTGTTTTCAGAGCTTTTACAGTCTCTGGGCCTTTGCTTAGGTCACTGCTCCCAAGAATGGCTCATCCAAATTATATAAAGCTCTTTAAAAAAGAAGTTTATAAACTTAGGATTGCAATGAAAAACGCAGTTTTCTGTCCTTCCACAACAGAGTGGGGGAGAGAAACACATTCACATGGTGGGCAGTCTACACCTATTCACATGCATGGACATTTGTGTATGTGTTTGCGTGCACACACACACACACACACACACACACACACACGCACACACAAATGGCTTTGCTAACATTGGGAGCAATCAACACCAATATTCTCCTCTGAATATGGCCATTCTAAAACAGTGTAGTAAGCAGTATCTATTTTAAACGATGTCCACGTAAGAGCTGCTTTGCTATAGAGAAAGCAATGGAACAAGGCCAGTCTAGCACCAGGCCTCAGACTTGCATGGACCACAGGACAGCGAACCCCATTGTCTCTTCCACAGCTTCTTGTGGGCCAGCTGATCAGTCTCAGATCGTGGGTCTCAGAAGTCAGACAGACACCATCCAGCCCGAGTTACATCACTGACAAATGAGAAAATGACCCTTGGTGAACGTTTGCCTTGTGACCCATTTCATCCCATGTGCTTCTCCCATGTGGCAGATGAGTGAACTGAGGCAGAGAAAGGGTCAAGTGAGCAGTGGTCCAGTCAATCAGGATGAATGGAGCTGGGATGCAAGCAAGAGATGTGAAGTCGAGACTGCATCTCTTGCCAGTTAGGCTGTCAGAGATCTGCAAGCCGGTCCTTGATGAATTCATTCCACCACGCCTGAGAGCTTTCTATGTGTACCATGCACTTGTAAAGAGGACAGTGAGCAAACAGAGCCTCTGTCTTGTAAGGAGGGAAATATCAAACAGATAATCAAGTAAAAACATGTGCAATTACACATGGTCATAAGTTCCACACAGGAAAACCCACGGTGAAATGAGAGCCGATAAAAGGAAGAGTTGGTAGGGGTGGAAGGGAGAGGTGGGTCCTGGGAGATTCCTCAGAAGAAATGATATATATTTAAAAAATTTTAATGTTTATTTATTTTAGAGAGACAGAGACATAGTGCAAGCAGGGGAGGGACACAGAGAGAGAGAGAGAGAGAGAGAGAGAGAGAGAGAGAGAGAAGGAGGGAGAGACAGAATCTGAAGCAGGCTCCAGGCTCTGAGCTGTCTACACAGAGCCCAATGCAGGGCTCAAACCCATGAACTGTGAGATCATGACCTACAACAAAGTTGGCTGCTTAACCGACTGAGCCACCCAGGCACCCCAGAAGGAGTGATTTTTTTTATGTTTATTTACTTTTGAGAGAGAGAGAGAGCGCGTGCAAGTAGGGGAGGGGCAGAGAGAGAAGGAGAGAGACGATCTAAAGTGGGCTTGGCATTGACAGCAGAGAGCCTGATGCTGGATTGGAACTCACAAACCACGACATCATGACATGAGCTGAAGTCAGACACTAAATCGACTGAGCCGCCCAGGTGCCCAGGAGTGATATTTAAGCTGAAACCTGAGGAATGAGCAGAAGTAAGCCAGGCAAGAAATATTCTAAGCATGGAATGGTGTCCATGAAGCCTTAAAGTGGGAAAGAGCTGTGCTTGAAAAAATCTATAGCAGGGGTGAGGTCACCTAATGGTCCACTTTGGATGCTGACCTGCAGACATAATGCCATGTAGGGACTTTTTCCAAAGACCCTCCAATAAACGTACCTGCCTGAGACCAAACCGAGGCCTGAATCAGGTTGCATGTACCATGTTGCGGTGAATCCCCCTGGAGGTACCTGGGGTGGGGAAGGATGACCATGTTGAGTCTAACTGTATGTGGATGTCTCCCTGGCAAGCATCTACAGAACAGCCAGAAGAGCCCTTGACTAATGACTTTCAAATATAATTAAAAACATATTTCAATAGAAAGCACATTGCCAAATCTATACCAGCAAAGTGAAATTAACCTTCAAACGATACTAGAACAACAGTGAATAGCCAAGGGTTTGTAAGAGATTAGATACACTGTAGCCTAATTATGTTACAATAACTCACCTCATTAATCTCCAAGGAAACAATAACGACAACAGTTAAATACTGTAATTAACAAACCTTATTTCAAACTTGATTTTAATTTTATAGGACTTGGTTATATTATGCAATGTAACGGTGGAAAAGACAGAATGTCAGCAGAGAAACCTGGTTCTATAAAGGCTCTTGGCTAACAGATCCCAATACCTCAGATCTGTGAGTCCACCAGGCTGGCCTCTGTTTAGAACCCAGTCTATGCAGTGAAAAGGTAACACATATCGTTAAAGCCTCCGAAATGCTTACCCCACAAAAAGGGGGGAGGCATAAAATCAAATCTGTAATTGTATTTTTGGTTTTGAAAGCAGTGAACCTTGCACTTGGTCTTCTGTTTGGGGTTGTTAAATGTTGGCACACCCCAGCTGCAAGCCCTTCACAAAGGTCTCATGGGCAAGGCTGGGACAGCTTAGACAATTATGAGCATAGCAAGTAAGAGAGGGCAGATAATAAGAACAAAAATAGCATGATCAACTCGACAGACACAGAAAAAGCGTTTGACAAAACCCAACAACTTTTCACAAAAAAAAAAAAAAATGCTTAACACTCTAGGAATAGAAGGGAATTTCCTCCCACTGATAAAGGGAATCCATGAAAACCCACAACTAACATCATACTAAACTGTTCAAGACTAAAGGCTTTCTCCCTAAGATGAGGAACAAGATAAGGTATCAGCTCAGGCCACTTCTATTCAACATTATACTGGAGGTTCTAGCCAGAGCAACTGTGTCAAGAAAAATAAATACAGGCATCTAGATAAATCTAAGATACACACACACACAGAGAATAAGCAAGTTCAATGAGGTTGCATGATACAAGATCAATATCCAAAAAAATAGTTGCTTTACGTTAGCAGTGAAAAACCTGAAAATGAGATTTAAAAAAACATTTCCATCTGTAATAGCATTAAAAAGAATAAAATACTTAGGATTAAACTTAGAAGTGTAAAATGTTTACAATGAAAACTATCAATCATTGTTTAAAGAAATTTAAAAAGGCCTAAATAAATGAAAAGACATTCCACATGCATGGATTAGACGACTTAGTACGGCTAAGAGGAAAGTACCCTCTAAATTGACCTACAGATTCACCACAACCCCCATCAAACTTACAGCTGCCTTTTTCGTTTCGAAGTTGGCAAGCTGATCCTAAAACTCACAAAGATATACAAGGGACCCAGAATAGCCAAAATAATCTTGAAAATGAAGAACAAAATTGGAGGGCTAACATCCCCCAAATTCAAATCTTTCTACAAAGCTACAGTAATTAACACAACACGGTAGTGGCCTAACCATCGATATATAGACATCAATGAAACAGAACTGAGAATTCATAAGTGAACCCTTGCTTGCGTTTCCCATCAATGGATTTTTGTTAGAGTGTCAAGTGGTGAAGGAATAGTCTTTTCCACAATACTGAAACAACACTGGATAATCAAATGAAAACCAATGAGGTTCGACCTCCTTTCACCAAACCCCCAAAAGTTAACTCAGAATACATCACAGATCTCGGGGCGCCTGGGTGGCTCAGTCGGTTAAGTGTCCGACTTCGGCTCAGGTCATGATCTCGCGGTTCGTGAGTTTGAGCCCCGTGTCAGGCTCTTTGCTGATGGCTTGGAGCCTGGAGCCTGCTTCGGATTCTGTGTCTCCTTCTCTCTCTGCCCCTCACCGACTTGTGCTCTGTCTCTCAAAAATAAATAAATGTAAAAAAAATTAAAAAAAAATACATCACAGATCTGAATTGAAGAAGTAAAATGACAAAACTCTTAGAAGGAAAGAATAAATTTTCATGACCTCGGGTTAGGCAAAGTCTTGTTAGATGCAATAATAAAAGCAAAAAGAAAAATTATGTAAGTGGAAATTAACAGAAATTAAAACTTTTGTGCTGGAACTGATACGATCACGAAAGTTAAAAAAATATGAAAAAAATATCTGAAAATCATAATCTGATAAAGTATTAGTACCCAGAAAATATAAAGAATTTTTGTCACTCAATATCCAAAGATAAATAACCCAGTTTAAAAATGGTTATTTAAAACTAACCTCAGTAGATATTTCTCCATAGAAGATATACAAATGACCAATAAAAACATGAAAAGATTTTCAATATTCTTAGTCATGTGAAAATGCAAATCAAAACTACAACAGGATACTACTTTACACGCAGTAGACTGGATAGAATAAAAAAAAAAATCCTAAGTGTTGGCAAAGATATGGAAAAACTGTAACCCTCATTTACTGCTAATGGAAATGAGAATGTATAATGGTGTAGCCACTTTGGTACTCCCTCCAAAAATAGAGTCACCGTATGACTTAACATTTATACTCCTAAATATATATGCAACAGCCATGAAAGCATGTGTCCATGCAAAAATTTGTGCACAAATGTTCATAGTTGCATAATTCATTACAGCCAAGAAGCAGAAACCACTTAAATATATATCAACTAATAAATGGATACAGTGTGGTATATCCATACTATGGAGTATTTTACAGCAATAAAAAGTAATGAAGTATTGATATATGCTATAACATGGAAAAACCTTGAAAACATTATGCTACGTGGAAGAATCCAGCCATAAAAGCCACATATTCTATGACTGTATTTATATGCAATATAAAGAATAGGCAATTCTACAGAAAGTAGATGAGTGAATGCCCGAGGTTGGGAGGAGGTCAAAAAGGGGTTTAAGTGGATGCTTACTGGGTTTGGGATTTCTTTGGGGGATCATTAAAGCTTCTAAAATTATTGTGGTAATACTGTCCAACCATGTGGATGTATTAAAAACTTTTGGATTGTGCACTTTTTTTTTAATTTTTTAAACTAATCTCTATACCCAACATGGGGCTTGAACTCACAACCCTGACATGAGGGTCTCATTACTGGGGTGGTTCAGTCGATTAAGCGTCTGACTCTTGACTTGGGTTCAGGTCATGATCTCATGGTTTGTGGGATTGAGTCCCATGTCAGGCTCTATGCTGACAGAATGGAGCCTGCTTGGAATTTTCTTTCTCCCTCATTCTCTGTCCCTCCCCTGCTTTTGCATGCATGCTATTTCTCTCTCAAAATAAATAAATAAACATTTAACAATAACAACAAGAAAAGTGTCGTGCTATACCCACTGAGCCAGCCAGGTGCCTCTGGATTGTATACTTTAAATGGGTGAAATGTATTCAACAAATATTACTTGGGGACACGCTCATAAAAGCTAACTTCTACTGAGTGCTTACCACATGAAGTCACTTATATACCTGATCTTATCCAAACCTGAAAATCTTATGAAGAATGTTATCTTCACTACCCATATGATGGCCATGATGCCAGAAGGCTTTGACACCATTACTACATGTCATCAAAGCCAAATATGCCTTGATTTAAGCTCCATGCATTTAAGAATAATTGTACTTAATTTGGTTTCTATTCCAGGCCCTATGTTTCACATTGGAGATAAAGGGGAATAAACACAGTTCAGCTTTCATGGAGCTCGTATCTAATGAGAGTGTATCAGTTAGCTATAGTCACAACGATGCTACACAATAAACCAACCCAAACCACAGTGGCTTAATACAGCATTCATTTAGGAGCATAGGCCTATGGCTTGTTTACAGACTGAATCATCTAAGTTGGTCTCAGCTGGTTGTCTCTGCTTCAAACCAGAGATCGGTTGGGCCTGCCTTCTCCTTTCAGGTTTGGTTCATGTGTGCTCCACATGTGTGCTTAATAACAGGGCTAGATTTGGTCTCTGTGAAGACAGACTGAGCCTGTGGGGCCCAAGCTAAAAGGACAGCAGCTACCCGGGGAGTGTGAGGGGCGGGGGTATGACAACAACAGAGGGGCATAAGGGCAAGCTCACTGCATAAGGAACTTTCTACCCTACGTTTGGATCACCCTTGGCCAGAGCAGCTCAAATGGCCAAACTCAAAGTCAAGAGGTGAAGAAGTCCATTCTGCCAATGAATCCCTGGCAGGTATGGATGCATAATACCATACCAGGTAGTAAAGCATTATGGTCAACCTACCACAAAGGGAGACATACATGCCTCAAAAAAAAAAAAAAAACCCATCTTCCTGAGTTTTCCATCTATAGACAGATGGTTACAAATATCTACTTTAACGTGATGGTTGAAGAAATCAGATAAAATACTGATGGGGAGGTTGAGTAGATCTCTTTGCAAAATGAAAAATTACTATTAGTAGCAGTTACTTCAAACCTCCAAATTAATGGAAAGATCCCCTTATAGGGCTATGCAAACAAAAGTGGCAGGGCGTGGATAAACGTGGATAGAGTAACGACAGTCTGTGTCACACAAGAAATCCCTTTTGAAAACAAAAACCAAATTAAGAAACGAGGAGAGATTTCAAATTATTGAGTTTCTTTTTTTTTTTTTTGGCTGGACTCATCAAAGTCTGAGAAAATTAGGTTCTTTTACTGGACTCTCCAACATTCTCAGCGAGAGTAGCTCTTCCAGGATTTCTAATTTCTAATGGCTGAACAAGAGAACAGGTGCAGTCTCAGGAGTTAAGAGTTTTCTGCCACTAATACACCTCCTTAAAGCTAGAATGGATTCCTTAGAGTGGCCCAATGTCAATGGAAGAGCCACACCGGAAGACAGTAAATCCAAGCTCAGGTGCCGGGAGACAAGACACTCAGGGATTAAAGGCATGGACATCTGGAGGGCAGAGAGCCCAGGTCTGAATTCAAGATCTGCCTCTTATTAGTTGTGTAATCATGGACAAATCCCTGAGCTTCCTTGAATCTCAGTTTCTTCATATGAAAAAAAAAAAAAAGGAGCCCTACAATAGTACCCACTTCAGAGGATTTATTTGAAACTTAAATGAGACAACATATGTGAAGTGTTTAATGTAATCCCTGGTATGTAGTAATTGCTAAATTAATGCCCAGTATCATCACTGGCAATTTAAACGTACTATGATTGTTCCTACCCTGCCTACTTTATGAGATTTTTATGAGGAGCAAATGAGAGAATTATTAGAAAGTTGTTTTATAAGCTCTGAAGAGCTAGACAAACACAGCGATGTAGTTACGGTTCTTAAGTGGCTTTGACATATTGCACCACTCAATAAATATGTGTTAAAGGAACAATGAGTCAGTGCATGAAATCAAACCCCTTTGCTTTGCTGTTTGCTTTGGGCCAAAGGAAGCCCTGGTGACCAGCATTCCTATCACTGCTGTGGGCTTCTAATGCAGACGCAGCATCTCAAAGACTCCTAACCTCAGCGCATTGCCTGCTCTCCTGAGAAACTCATCACAGACAAGGCAAGGCCTTTAGCCTTCATGCTTTGACCTAGAACAGACAGCACAGAGATTATTTTTGTGGAAAACAAGAAAGGTCACATTTCACAATTCTGTGTTCCAATACCTGAGCACTGGCAAAAGAAAAAGAGAGCTCTGGGTAGTGGACTTTTCCACTTAGAGAAGCCGAATAAGTCGTGAGAGTTTGCATGATGCATTGGTATCCCCTTGAAGAAGATATTCCAAGTTTGAAATGCACCATAAATATCCTTCAATGTGGTGCATGTCTGCTGAAATGTTCCTATCCTTGAGTAGGCATAGACAATATACAAAAGGGACAGAGGTAAGTTATGGCAGGGAACATATTTAGTAATCTAATCACCCAGTGGACACCCACAATTTACAGTTTAATCGTCCACAAGGTATAGGTTCTCTGTAATTGAATTAGATTTTGAAATAAGGCAAACCTGATTTATAGGGTTGTTTAAAAACACACCCAACAGGGTGTGTTTTCTTGTTTGTAACAGTAACTTCACGGTTAGTGTTAATGCATTACCACGGAAAGAAACAAACTGGATAAACGTTAGGTATTTAGGGTTCACTGCACAAAGAGACCGCATACACTAACGATTAGAGAAGTAGGAAACGTTATCCTTCTCGTTTATGTTCACTTAAGGCAGATGTACTATTTTACTTTTATCTGCTCCAGGCTTATTCAACTAAACACAATTTGAAATATATTTATTCAACCAACAGACAGGCGAGCACCGACTCTATGTCTACTGCTGTGTTTGATGCTCAAGGCACGGAGATGCAGGCTAGTTATACGACTTTGGGCTCTCTGCCCACCAACCCCAAGCCTCAGTTCTCATGTCTGTAGGGCAGAGGCAACAATAGTTTCCATCTAGTGGAGCTCCTGTTACGATTGTGAGAAGTCCACTTAGTGCAGTATGCATATTGCATCATCATCATTATCACTATTGATATTGTTATCATTTCCTTGCCCGCTTTTGCAGAGATGCCAAACCAAAATTGGTGTTAACCAATGTGATAATTGCTGACATATTCTATGTCTGTTATTTGTTGCCACAGTAACACTATCATAAACACCGAAACCACAGTGACCTTCAACTGTACGAGTTTATTGCTCACACATCTAAGGACTTCCACAGGCTTTGCCATCTCACCTGGGTACTCTAGAAAGAGTGTAATGGTATGGACACTATGGGCTTCCCCCCGACTGCCAACAAGGAGCTCAGCACAGACTGGAGTCCTTAGTACCTCATCTAAAATAGACATATGTGTCCTAGCTGTCCAAGTGGTCAAGCCCTCAGTGTTTCAGCCCCTTGATGACCTGGATGAAACCAACTCATTTTCCCAGATGTTAGGATCATAGTATACGATGAGTTCCTCTGGGATGGATGCTTTGTCTTTATTCCTCATGTCTTCAGAGGCCACAAGGAAACGGAGTGACTTTATCTGTAAATTCTTACACTGCCGAGCTAACAGCATTCCTCACAGCTCCTTATAGAATATGCCCTTTAAAGGAATCAAAGATCTGGAAATTTCCAGATCAACCAGTGTCAGCTTTCAGAACCTTAAAAGAGGCTTCCTTTGTAGACAGAGCAACCTGCCTGGGACATAGTGGGAACAAGGTGGGGAATTTAGGGAACCAAAGCCCAGATTAGCTCAGGTAAGGAAAGCACCATTTTATATCAAAAGTGGCGGGAAA
Organism: Felis catus; assembly: GCF_018350175.1. Taxonomy (NCBI): domain Eukaryota; kingdom Metazoa; phylum Chordata; class Mammalia; order Carnivora; family Felidae; genus Felis; species Felis catus. Next base: position 36,443,594 of record NC_058383.1, read on the forward strand.
GACACGGGCAAGTGCCACCAACCCCTACAGCTTAAAGGGCAAGAAGAGCTTTTAAAGCCCCCTGCATCTCTTCTAGTCTAAATCCTTGCCTCATTCCCTTCCCTCATCACCTTGCTCATTATCCTCTCCTGCCTCCCTATTGGCCACTGACAAGAAATCCAAAAGGGGGTGTATAATTTAGGATACTTGTGACCTCGAGGCATGATACAATTCATACAATGGCTTAAGCAAGCAAAAAACTTATGACACACAGTAAGGAATTCAGAGGCATGTTGATTCACAGTTGGTCAATTCAACTACAGAGAGGCTGTGAGGTCTCCCCTAAAACCAGGAAAACCTTTCCCTGTCCCTTCATCCAGCAGACTTTCCCTCACTTATCATTGGCCAGAATAAAGTCACACCCACCATTCTTAATACTAGCATGTTATTAACAAGAACGGCCTTAGAGATCAACCAAGATACAGCCGACGGGGCGGGGCAGGGTCTTGCCTCCACCAGAGAACATGAGCGTCCAATATTCTAAAGCAAATGGAATTCTGCAGATGCACAAGGTCGGGGTACAGCAGTTGGGTAGACAGTTAAATGCTTCTGCCAAAGAGAATCACATTAAAGTCTGGGAATTGAGAACAGAGAGAATCGAGGGATTTCTTTAGATAACTAACCACTGGTTTTCTTGAAGCCACATGACCTGGATTGAACTCTAGACTCTGCTATTTGTGACCTGTGTGACCTTGGGGCAATTTACCTGATCCCCCATTTCCTAATCTGTGACATGGGGTCAATGCCTAACTCACACGGTTGTTGTGAATTACACAAGATAGTGTATGATGAAAAGCCCCTAAAACAGTGGCATCTAACTAATGATTATTAGCTGAGAGGTCCCACATGCCCTTCCTCCTCTCTTCTCTCCTGAGAAGTGCTCAAAGTCATGGGAAAAGGCAATTAATTGACCATTAATTGACTATTATTGTCATCATTCCTCTGAAGGTCTCCAACATGCCAGGTCCTTGAGATACATGTAGACATCCAGATTTACAGCAACCTTTCTTAGGAATCAAATCTGACTGCTTACCATCTTTCAAGGCTTTCCCATGTTCCTGAGAATAAAGACCTAAACAATCCTTAGTAAGGCCTTTGATGGGCCCTGAGATCTGGCCTCAGCTTTCCTCCCTGGTTTCATCTCACACCAAGCTTTACTGGTCATCTTCCAGTCTCCTCCAACCACAGGGCCTTTGCAACGCTGTTCCTTTCACCTGAAATTTCCCTATTTGCTTAGCTAACGTCTCCTTCTTCTCCTTCAAACCTCACCCTAAGTGTCTCTGCAAGGAATCCTGTCCAAAACCCAGGCAGAGACAGATTCTTCTGGAAAACACTCTCAGCAGAGATTTTATATCCTGAGTGGTTAAGAGAATGAATTACGGATCAAGACTGGATGGGTGTAAATCCCAGCCTCATCACTTACTGGCTATATGACCTTGGACAACTTACTTAACCTCTGTGCACCTCAGTTTCCTCATTTGTACAATGTAGATAATAATTAATACTAATATATACCTCATGGGGTTATTATGGAAATTAAATTAGTTACTATTATCAAAGTATTTAAAATAATGTCATGCATAGAGTAAGTGCTATGTAAGTGTTTACTAAATCAAATTAATAAACTGTCCCATGCCTCCAGAGAATGTATCTTAGTCTGCAATTATGCACTCATTACTGTGATAATTTGATTACTCACTGTCTCTCCTTCCAGATCAAATGCCCCAGGAGGCCAGGGGCATATTTCTTTGTGCTCCAACTGCACCCCAGCTCTAGACACAAGACCTGGGGCAGGGTGGGTTCACAATAAATATGTATTTGATTAACGAAGGAAACTTAATACACAGCGTAAGTCAATATTTTCCTTGCTTGTGGCAAGATAGAGAGGTGTCTCCAACCCTTTCTGACCCTTTCAGGTCTTGTAAGCAGAAGCAACCAGCCCAGCAAATGCCCGGTCTCCCCAGAGACACAGAGCCGGTAATGGGTTCCATATTGTTTGAGATGTTCCGGACCATGAAGTGATCATGTCTGAGATAATGTCAGCATGGTTAACCCCAAATTCCTCCACTTACTCTCTACACAGAACTCTTTAAAACATCCTGCACACAAACACTCCCAACCACAACAAATGCAGGATACAAGCCTTAATCAGAGAAGAAAAGATTAATTGGAGAGTTGCCCTGAGAGGACCCATGTGCCAGGCCTGCCATGCTTATAATACAGGCAATTAGGGCAGTATTGTGACTTGTGTTATCACAGGAGCAACAGCCCAGCAAAGTCTCCACTCTGCTTTGAGGCCCTCAACCTTTCAGTCTGGAAAGCAGACAGATGAAGGGGACATATCAAGAACACAGGCAGAAGAAGATGGTCATCTCCCCACCTCCAACACAGACTATAGTGGAAGCAACAGAAAAAAGCACGGACACCAAGCCTCACCCCAACACTTACACAGTGTGACACTGGGCTACCCAACCCATTCTTTCAGGACTCAGTTTCCTCATTGATCAAGTGGCAAATCAGCTATCACATAACCCTTGACTCTAAACTCATGGTCTCAAAAGATATCTTTCCTATCACCTCTCATATGCATCTGTGGATACTTCTAAGTTTCATCTGTCCAGCACATAGTTCTTGAGAGTCAGTAATGTGCCATGAGCTTTCTCAGGTTCTAAAGATACCCTGGTTGCTAAAAAGATCATTGCCCTCCAGTGCATCAACTATGGTGTGAAACAAGCTTGAGTCAGAGACCTGAAGCCTGTTGGTCAAGTACCTTGACCCCTTAGGTGCTCTTTGGCAACCAAGGGCAATGCCACCCACCTCTCAGGGCCACTGTGAAGAATAAAGCAGATGAAGTATTTAAGGAACCTGGTAACATGTCCCAACACAGTAGCAGCTTTGTAAATGGGAGCTGCTAGTTTAAGGGTCTCATTAAGTGGATGTTGTATATGTGCAGGGGATATCTAGCATCAGATTTCGACTCCTGAATGAAGAAGACAACATTTTCCTTTGGGAGAAGGCAGCGGGAAAGGTGCCTGACACAAGTAGCTAATGAGGCCTGCTGTTAAACAGGAAGTGTCAGGAGGGGGCCTGAGAAAACGGGAGATGGATGAACGCTGTGATCGACACACACAGGCCAGGAGCTGCCATTTGTCTTACTGCACACTCACCCTAGTATGCTTTGGGAGGTGAAAGAAAGTGAATGATAAAACCTCCTACCATGAGAATCTGTTTTAAATTCCCTTTATTCTGCCAGTGTGACTAGGCCAGGTGGTCCAGCTCCATCAGGTCAGAATCATGCATAACTCCTGCTCAGCAAAGAGCAGAAGAACTGGTCCTCACTCTTCCTCAAGGACACAATGCAGCCACTCTTCACAGAATTCCTGAGTAAGGAAGCATTCCTCTATGCTGCCATACCATGCTGCGCCCCCTCCCATCATGACCCCGATTCCGCTGAGCCATAAAAGCACATTCTCTACTCTATCTCTCACTGGAGGCTGAAGTTTGATGGGGCTATGTTCAGCAAGGCTGTATGGGTTGCAAGCGACAGAAACTCAACTTGAGCAAAAAATAGGATGTACTGACATGGAATCCATTATGAGGTTCAACACCCACATTATAGGTAGGAGCCGATTTCAAAGTCTACCATGGTTCTCCTTCCACAAGAGCTTGGTTCATTATCAGTAATGACAGACATGTTTCTTTCAGACATTATAAACTCACAAATCTCTTGTCTCCACATATTATTAGTCTTCCAGAGAGAACTGATCCTCCTCGGGCTCAGCTTGAATATACCCCAAATAGATGCTTATTACCCAAACGTGTCATATAGAACACTGAACCGTGCAACAATTGGTGGTCTTTGTGTCTGGGGAGGTGGGGAGTATGTGTCTGTGTGCTGGGTGGAAGGAGGGGTTCATGAAGTATGCCAATTCCTGGAAACTGGAAGACATACAGCTGAAGTGGATTGGGAGGTCAGCCTCTTAAAGAAGTGGGACACTATTTCTGTAAGAATAGCAGATACAAGGAAATCAAACAAGATACAAGGCGCAGATCAAGCTGGATCCACGTGGGTCTTTTAAGGGCTTAAAATTATAAACTAAATGTCTACATAAATTCTTTTCTCCTGCCTCAATGCTTGAGAGAAAAGCCATGCCTTTTATTAGACTTTCAAAACAATTTCTATACCTAGAAGCTTAAGATCTTTCTGTCCTTCATCTCCAATATACCGGATAGTGCCTGAGACCCCATCTGGGTCTTTTTAAACATATTTTTTGAGTGAATCAAGTTAAAATGAATATATGAATGAAGGGAGATGAATGAACGAAGTCAGACAATGCAAAAGAGAACACGTGTCTCTCTCCATACATCCAGTTCCAATTTGACCACTTTGGGTTTTTAGTAAAGAAAAGATTCCAGGAAGGGCCCAGAGAACAGGAAACAACCTAGGGTTTGATGGGTCTGGACAGCAGCCAGCCTCTATTATCCATTTCTTCTTTCGACAACAACAAAAACAATAATTTGCCATGGGCACCTTGGATATATTGCCAAATTTAATCCTTACAAACCCTTCTGAGGTGAGCATCAGTGCCTGTACTTCAGACTATAGGACTGAAGCTTAGAAATAGCATTTCCAAGGCTGCAAATAGTATCAAGTAGTAGAGTTGGAATTCAAACCCAGGTCCATCTGGTTCCAATGACATTGTTAAATGCTACTATACTTTCTTTCTAACAAACCTCTGTTGAATATCTTCTTACTACCAAATACTATGCCATGTTCTTTACATAGGTTTTCTCAATCTTCACAGAAACCCAATAAGATACGGTATCATTCCTACTTAAAGGATGAAGCTATTGATGCTCACAGAAGTTAAAGTTTCCACCCAAGGATGCAACACTGGTAAACCATAAAGCTGCACTAAATGCCAGCTGTATATTCCCTGGAGTGTTTAAAAACTGTGCTTTTAAACACTGCATTTGTAGCCAGAGTATTAGAGTAAGGCATAATACTTGCCCTTCTCAATTACTCTCTGGGGTCCTTGCAGATGGCAAACAGAGGTGTTAGATATCCAGGTAGGACCTAGCATCTTCTGTGATTTCTAAACCTCATCCAGGTTCAACTGCTTTTATGAGCAGGACACTAATATTCCCCATGAAAAGCATGAGATGCCCTATGTTTGTGAGGATGCACTCCCCATCTCAAGGTCTTTAAAGAACAATTGACTTGGAAAGTCAAACACATCACAAGCAGCAGTTAAAGAAGCTAGTCTTCCCCTGAAACAGTGGCAAAAGAGCCAAGAAGTTCGGTCTGTACACAGAAGAGTAGCCTGGTCCCTGCCTTCCTCTCTTGGCTTAACAGGGCTTGGCTCAGTTGGAGATACTTAACAGGTGTGGGTCCCACTGTTGAAAGCTTAAAGGAAAATACCCAATGAGGAGGTTTGTGTTGCCTGAGAAGGGAAGGGTATTAGAAAACCCAAATCTTGGTTCAGTGTGCTGGATATTTTTCACATCTCACATGTCTAAACACCCCCTTATGGTCAAGGCTGCTGGAGGTGGGAGGGAGAAGTTGCCTAAAGCAGTCAGACAAATAATTGATTTTGCACAGGATGCTAGGCTTCTGCTCCCTGATGAAAATGGCCTGTGTGTTAAGTGGACTGAGGTAAGGGAAAGTTGCCAGCAACCTGTGGAGTGGGCAGGGGGTGCAGGACCACACTCTAAATCCCACATCCTCCTAAAACCAAGAACATCCACACCCTCTTGCCTCCTGTTCCAGTGATTCCTCCCCACTCTCATGGAACATTAAACCCTTCCTGCAAATTCAAAAGGGAGCCCTCTGGAGACAAATCAACCATCAAGGAAAAAAAATAGCAAAACTCATTTCATTTGGCAACCAATGCTTTAGGAAAGACATAAATATTGGATTTGCAACTTTATTTTCCTCCAGAGAGATACTCTGGAGAAAATTAAAACAATGCAAGATTTAATTATTAAAAGCCAAACATTCCTCTACATATTTTCTGGCCCAAAGTTTTAAAAACAAACTCCCAGAGAAAATACATTTTTAATGATCAGCTCCCTCCCACTCAGGCTATGTTTTAAATCATGTCTCCATCATGACTCACCTAGCACAAACGAAGGGAGAACACCAGGGAAATCAAAGGCCAGGTTTTCTGCTAAAGGACAATCAAGACTGGTAGGAGATTGGAGGGAATGGGCACCTTGAGATCACCTTGGTCTGGGCTGTATTTCTACCTCCATGTTCACAGACATACATTAGGAGACATACTTAAACTGACTACAAAGAAATGCATCTGTGTGCATTTTCTTATTTTGTGGAAAGTTCCAAGCAGGATATGAGCATAAAGAAAATATGCAAGATGTTGGGGCACCTGGGTGGCTCAGTCGGTTAAGCATCTGACTTCGGCTCAGGTCATGATCTCACAGTTCGTGAGTTCAAGCCCCACGTCAGGCTCCGTGCTGACAGCTCAGAGCCTGGAACCTGCCTCGGATTCGGTGTCTCCCTCTCTCTTTGCCCCTCCCCCACTTACACAATCTCTCCCTCTCTCTCTCTCTCTCAAAAATAAATATTAAAAAACATTTTTTAAAGAAAATATGCAAAATGTTGAATTAATTCATTGAACAAACATTTATTGGGGTTTCACTATGTTCCCACCAAACTGTTCTAGGCACCTTGCATACTTTGGTTAGTAAACTGGAAAGGATTTGGTCACTGCATTCCAGGAGGATGATAACATGATTTTGTCTGTTCCTAAAAGCTCCCCAACCGCTTTAGTTCCCCTTCCTCCTTTTGTTCAAATGGCCAGAGATCATACAATCAAGCTTCACCTCCCTCTCACTGCTCACTTAGTGACCCCACATTGATTGCCTCCTCTCCATTTTTTTTCTTTGCCGCTAGTCAAAAAAATACAAACAAAAAAACAAACAAACCTATGTACTAATGTTAAATATTTGCTGGTTATAGACATTCTCAAAAGCCAAGATAGCCAGTAGGACATTATTTATTGGTTTGGGTGATTATGGAAATAATACAAAGCATGACAGAAGATGGCCTTTCAGGACTAAGATCAATGGCTGTATAAATCAAGGGATTTATCCTATTTTATCTCTGCTGATGGAGGTTGGCCTTCTCCTTGATGGCATACAATGTAGGTGTTTACATATGTGGATGCAAAAATAAAGCTGGACAAATAAACAGGATGAGGGAAGAGGTGGTCCATGAGTGTCTTTGGAGACAGGAGCCTCATTCTCATGACTTTTTGGTGGAAGATGGGTAATACATCCTTCAAGGAGTAGAAGCTAATAGGTCTCAGTCCTGATTGCAACTCCCCCAGGATGTGCCAAAATGGAGTCCTGGCACTGGCCTCTCTCACCCTGTTTCCACATGCACACAGGATAACTGATCCCAGAAGAGGAAGGAGGGGGTTGGTGCTGGTGCTGGCAGGGCCCTTCAAAAATATAGATGGAGTCAAATGGAATCTTTGCTACCTAGAATGTCTTAAAAACTAAAGTAGTTGGTACTTCCTCTCAACTTGAGATGTGGTGCATTAAAGGCAACTTAAAATAACTTGAGGGAAGAAGGGTAAATAAACCAGGGATGATTTATCTCTGAGGAATAACGGTGTGACTGCTGAATAATTACATGCACCAATCTTTATTAGTATGCAAAGTAGCCGGGCTTGGTTGGCTCCCAGCACTGCTCAAAGGACAAAAAGCCAAGAGAGCTGTGCACATGCTAATAAATCACACCCCACCACTCCCTGTGTGTCATGGCAACCCCCAGACCCCGGGGGCCTCTCTGTGTGCAACTCTTCTCTGGGAGATAAGCAGCAAGTATTTCATTTCTACCTTCTAGTGATGGATTAGCCACTGGAGTTCCTCCAGAAAAACACGGAAATGATTTGGCCTTCTCTTTGCACAAGTTTGATCTAAATTATGAGTGTTTTTTTTTTCATTCAATAGCTTCTGCAACTAACTGTGGTTCCTGCTCTCCTCTAGCTAGAGAATTAAATACCTGTGCAGGAGTTGAGACTTAGCCTCCTCTCCTCTGGGGGCCCATCAGATGACCTCAGTAGACAGTTCCAGCTCCTCTTTACTGGCCCAAAGAGCTGCTTGATGTAGCTAATGAGAAAGAAACTACAAGGCAGGCTCCCCACCCCCTGAAAAATCTGTCTTGACAAACCCAAGAGCACAATGTGATTGCTTTTTATCTCCAAAGATAGAATAGATTTGAGCTCCTATGTAAGGATTTCAGAGGGTTTAATCTGAGCAAAATAATAACAATAGTAATAGCTCATAGAGTGATAGTTTAAATCTCTGTAGAATTTCAAGTATATGAAGCACCTTTCTAAGCACCCCCCACATGCACACCATGCATAAAATGGGGATGATTATAGCCTCTTATCATGTATGATATACATACCATATGATGTATATATGTATCATATACAATATATGCACATTCCTGCACATATTTTATACACACACACACACACACACACACAGTACAACCCTATGATATAAGGACTTTTGTTATCCCCATTTTATGGATGAGAAAACAGAGGATCAAAAAGTTAAGTAACTTGCTCAGTAAGCTGGAACCCAGATCTAAGCATCCTGGCTTCAGAATCTATGATCTTAACAAATGCACTAAAATGTCTTTACTGGTATCTGACTTAAAATCTTCAAATAGATCACAGGATAAAGATCAAAACCCTTACGATGATACATAAAGGGCAGCCCGCAAGACTTGCCCCTGGCTTCACCTGGTGTCACCTCTCCTCCTTGCTCTCTGGGCTCCGGTTGTCCTGTCCTTCTGTCGGCTCACCAGTGAAACAAACAAGCTTTTCTCTTCTCTCTTTTCTTGGCCAACTCCTACACAGATTTCCAAAAGATTTACCCTCAGTGTCATACCTTCCAGAAAGCCTTTTCCCAATGCCCCCGTGTGTGTCCTCATAGTACTTTGTACCCTTCCTTCAAAACATGCAGCAAGTTGTAATTAAACACTTACAGGTCTGATTGTTTCCTCTTTCTCTCACACCTGAGATTGTAAATGCCTTGAGAGCAAGGACTAGGTGTATACTTTTCATCACTGTCTCCCTACTACCTAGCACTGGTCCTTGCACACGGGATACCTTTAAGAAATACTTACTGAATGACCTAATAGAGGGGCAACTTGAAGATACTGAAGATCATGAGGCATAATGAAGCCTGTCAAACTATAATAGACACAGTAAAATGAAAGCAATCACCAAGACCACTCATTTGGTCACAGGTAGGGCTATCTATAAACAAGAACATTTACTGAGCTCAGTTCTAAAATACAAGTACAGAGTTCACTGCATGCCGGGTCCCATGTAACATGTTCACTCATCTCATTCTGTACCCCCGCCCCAGTCTTTAAAAGATCAACATCCTTGGTATCCCCATTTTACAAATGGGTTGGATGATACGCATGGTCTCACCATTAACATATATTGAGGTTACAGAAGCTTATTGTTAAAATAAATCTCAAAAAAGTACAAAAGTAAGCAGGGAGGTTTAGAACCCTCTCCCAATCCGTTCCCCTCCAAGGATACTAGGGCAGAATGGTTTGAATACTCAGAGGTCTGCACACCAATTAACCTTTTGTTTCCTTGCTAGTTGAGCTAAGTGTTTAGGACTTCTCTGCCAATTTCCTACATCCTTCTCACTGATTAACTATTCATGACTTTGATAGAAATTTTCATTTCTATTCACTCAGTCAACATGTACTGAGTTCCTGCTCTTTGCCAGGCATTGTTCTAGACACTGAAAGACCAGCACCAAAGAAGACAGAGGTCTCCACTCTCCTGTTGTTCAAAGGAACTTACAGATCTTTGTGGTAGATAAAAAACAGAAGCTAGGATTATTAAAATTGGAATTTAAACCTAAGTTCCAGGAGGGCTGAAATGGCCTGGAAGAAAAAAAAAGCTCTAAACAACCTATTTTTCAAGAATGTTGCAGATAATATATTGCTCTAGAGAAATGGCGATCAAAAGATTCTCTGCCCACTGTACATACAGGATGGGGGATTTCTGCGATCTCTACGACTCTAGCTATAGAACAGTTCTTTCAGGGCAAGCATGAGCATAATGAAGCTTTCCTCTATGAAGCCCCTTAACTTTGCAAGAATAATAAGCTTTTACATGATTTCTTTTTGTGTTTGTTTATATCACTTTGGAGCTCAAGTTCTTCCTTTGCCCAATTTTGGCTCTAAGTGTGGAGAAGACATAGCTCTGGTGCTGACAGCACATAGTCTGGCAGGGGAGACAGACAATTAGCCAATAATGCAGTGCAAGAGACAAATCACACGGAGCCAAGAATGATTCATTAGGATCTTCGACAATGAATAAAGTTTCCTAGGCTCGTTAGGGCAAGAGAAATGGGGATGAGAGGCAGCAAAAAGAAGAAAATCCAGATCAAGAAGACAGCGTATTTGCAGGAAACATCTCCTGGGTTTGCCTGCCCAGTGCCATTCCCCTTTTGAAAATTAGTAGCATCCTTTTATTTTTCTTTGAAGAGTCCTACTTCTGTTGCCTACTCTCAACCTCTGTGGATTGGACCAAACCCATTCCCAAGTCCAGGAATGAATATGTGACCTACGTCTGGCCAGCCCATGATAAGTTCATGGATGGGTATAGGAGCCAAATGAGGATCACGGGAAGGATAATACTGAAGAATTCACCCAGAAGTCACCAGAGAGAGACAAAGAGCTTAAAAAGGAGGGCAAACAAGTGATAAGAATGACTGATTGAAAAGCTCCAGCAAGCATCAAGTAGGAGTCCCAGAAGTGAATGAAGACAATCTACTATTCAGGAGCGAAGGCAACACAAGGACATTTTCAGATATAGAGAGGCTAAGATAAGAGAATTTACCATCCACAAATACTCGCCAAAAGAACTGTCAGTGTGGGCATCAGAATAAAGATAATAAATACAGAGGAACATAAGAAACAAAGTTGAGCCCAGAAGTTGATAAAATATGCTGGCAATCTATTTTAATGTTAACTACAAATAACGATTTCAAAAAAGATGAACTAAAATTCCAATTAATAAAAACAGAACGGACAAATAATGCCAGGTAACATTCATGCCATGGTACCCCTGCCTGTTTCTCAAAGTCGGCACTAGTGATGTTTGAGTTGGATAATTCTGGTGGTGGAGAGCTGTCTTGTGCATTGTTGGATGTTTAGCAGCAGCCTTGGCCTCTATCCGCTGGAGGCCAATAGAACACTCTACCCCCTAGCTGACAACTAACTATGTCTCAAGATATTGCCATATGTCTCCCTGGGGGCAAAATTGCCCCCTGTTGAGAACTACTGAACTAAGAAGTGGTACCATTATTGTTTCCAAACCAATGTAGAGGAAATAAAGTAAACTCGAATGATCCAAAAGAAAGAGGTATACGAGAAAAAAAAAAAAGTAAAGGGAAAATATGGTGAACAAAAATAAAATTACATGCTTTATAAAAGTCTAAATGTATCTGTATCATAACACATGTAAATAAATTTGCTTTTTAAAAGACCATGCTGTACTCATGAACTAGAAGACTTTACATGATGAAAATGTCCCTATTACCCTAAGTGATCTATAGATTCAATGCAATCCCTTTCAAAATCCTAATGACACTTTTTGCTTTCTGTCTCTCTGGATTTGCCAATTGTGGACATTTCGTATAAATGGAATCATACAGTATGTGACCTTTTGTGTCTGTTTTTTTTTTTTTTTTCATTCCTCATCATGTTGTCAAGGCTCATTCATGTTGGAGCATGTATCAATACTTTATTTACTTTTATGGGGAAATGATTTTCTATTGATGGATATAATATGTTTCATTTTTCCATTCATTAGTGGATGATGGATACTGGTTATTTTCACCTTTTGGCTATTGCAAACAGTGCTCCTTTGAACATTCTCGTACAAGTTTTTCTTTGAACACCTGTTTTCAAATATTTGGAGTATGTACCCAGGAGTGGAATTTCTGGGTCATATGGTATTTCTGTAAGATATATTTTTAAAATCAAAAGAGTAAGCTATATGTGCTACTAAACAAAAAAGTATATTACAGGTACAGTTTTCTAGAAAAAAATAAATTACTCAAGTTGACTCAAGAAAAATAGAGAAACAACAGTAAGCCAGTAACCATAAAAGAAATAGAAGTGGTGATCAAAGTTGCTTCCTCTGTCTAATATGCTCACTCTAAAGGCAAAAAAAATTTTTTTTCCAAATTTTCAAGGAACAGATAATCTTCTGCCTGATATAATTTTTTTCAAAAAATATAAAAAGAAAGTCATGACTCACTTAATGAGGGTAGCATCACCTTAGTAACAAAATCTAACAAGGACAGCATAAAAAGAGAAAATTATAAACCATTCTCACTTATCAATGTAGATGTAAAAAATCTCAAATACAGCACTATAAAATTGGATTCATCAAGGTCTAAAAATAATAATACATCATGATCAAATAGGGTTTATCCCAAGAATCCAATAATGACTCAAAATCAGAACTCCTATTAAGGTAATACACTGCATTAAAAGATAAGGGGAAAAGCATATAATTATAACAATTGATGCAGAACAGGCATTTTATAAAATTTAATGCCTGTTCATTATAAAAATTCTTAGCTAACAAAATACAGTAGAGAACTTTTCTAACCCAATAAAGTTATTTATCAAAATCTATTGTAATGATCATGCTTAAAGGAGAAACTATATATGGATTCCCACCAATATCAGGGACAAGAAAAGAATGCCTACAATCACTGCTTTTACTCATCACAGCTCGTTCAGTCTTCCAGCTAATGCAACAGAAAATAAATGCTGTGTCAAAAAAATAAAAATAGTATGTTAATTGGTAGAATTACATATTATAATTATATTAATATATATAGTATGTAATTATAGCATCTATCGTCCTATATACTTATATATCTCATCTATTTAATTACATTGAAAAGGTGGAGCTAAAACAGTCTTGACAAATTACATGGATAACAAAATACCCATGGAGATCTACAACCAAGTTATTAGCATTATTAAGGATACAGCAATATTGCTGAATAAAGATCACCATATAAAAATCAGTAACATCATGATTTCCAGAAACAAAATAAACAGTTCAAAATTATATGAGGAAAAATATATCCCATTAACATGGCACAAAAACCTGTAAGGTAGCAAGAGATAAATTTCGGTATTAATTAAATATAAAAATATATTTTATAGAGAGAAAAAAGTAAAGGTATGCACAAATAATTTAAATGTATACATTTTACATACATATATTTAAATGTATACATTTACATACATATATTTGACAGACATGAAAGGAGTCCTCAAAAATGGTGAGACCTACACAAAACTCATCAAGAAAACAAGATCATAAAGTAAATCCTCCGATAAATGTTCAAGTCCAATGCAATTCATACCAAAATCATAATAATTTTCCATCAGATTTTAACCCAGCATGCTTTAAATTCATATAGAGGTGCAAAGGATTAAGAGTAGTGTGGACTTTGGAACATCTGGTAAACGTGAAGGTGGACATACCCTCTGACCATGAAATTTCATGTCTACTTATTTAAGCTAAGCACAAGGAGGCAAGTTCATGAATCTGTATCATAGCCTTACATGCAAAAGTACAAAATAACCTCCAAGTCCATCAATATGAGAATGGGTAACAAATTGTGGTATAGTCATACAGGCAAGTATTATACAAAACATAAATTGAATAAACTAGAGTTACATGTAAAAATACAGATAAATCAAAACACAATGTTGACTAAAAAAGATGCATGGGATATCGTATTTTGTCTGTGGATTCATAAATATTTAGAAAATATCTATGGGAATAACAATTCAAGCAGCAAAGGAAAAAATGGGAATGGGGGACCAGTACCCAGGGGCTTCAATGGATCACACTTAAAAAAATACATATTTACAAATTAAGAAGCAAATATAAAATATATTTAAGATGTGATAATGCTAGAAGGTGGGTACAGGAGGTTCACTACATTATTCTCTATCATTTTCTGCTAGGATTTCCCATTTTCTGGGTTTCAATGTTTTCATTCAAATCTAAAAACATGTTTAACATTTCTCTCTAATCTCATATTTCCTATAACTGTCAATTAGAGCTAAAAGCTTTATTGATTCAGGTGCAATTTATTTTCTTGTTAGCAAGACATTGTGGGTGGTACTGGGTATTACCTATTGCATCTTATAAGGAAGTACATAACCTCTGGTTTTCCCAATTTTACTAATTTAATGGTTCAACAGTGGATTTGGGTAGTGTCACCATCATCCTTTCAATTAGTGGTTTTAGTAGTTATTGATTATTATTGCCTAACTCTATTATTTCATTAGGAGCTGCAACACAGTGATTTTCTAGTGATTGCTGGGGGTTTCTGTGTGACTTACCATCCTGCCTGCTGTTTTTGCTGTGACTCTTCCATAAAGTACCTTTCCCTATTAACTATTCACACGTCAAATACGCATATTTGACGATTGTTGGAGTTGGGTGGTGGGTGTGTGGGAACCTGTTAAGCTCTCTTCTCTGTGTTTGAAAATTTCTACCACACACACACAAATTTAAGTGCATGGGAAAACACCGGGAAAAAAACACCCCAAATATGTTACTATCGTTAATACCAAGAGGGTAGGATTATTACAGGTGACCTTTATGCACTGCTGTTTCCAAATTTATTGAGAAAAAATACATACATATTACACTTAAAATTAGAAAAACAGAAGAGCAGAGTGGTGTGATAATAATGAGGGGAGGTGGGTGTGAGTGGTCTAATGTAAATCAAGAGTCAGGGTCAGCACCTCTAAAAGGCATCATTTGAAAATGATTCAGCAAAGCCCTTGGGTGAGAGCTCACTAGGAACAGAAAACCTAAGTCCTAGGGCAGTGATGGTCTTTAAAATTTTTTTATAGTTGATTTTGAGAATGAGAGAGAGAGAAAGGGAGTGAGGGAAGGAGAATGAGCAGGGGAAGGGCAGAAAGAGAGAGAGAGAGGGAGGGAGGGAGGAAGGGAGGGAGAACGAGCAGGGGAGGAGCAGAAAGAGAGAGAGAGAATCCTGAGAAGGCTCTGCACCATCAGCGCAGAGCCCCAAGTGGGGCTCAAACCCACGAACTGTGAGATCATGACTGGAGCCAAAACCAAGAGTAGGATGCTCAATGGGCTGAGCTACCCAAGGACCCAAGTGATGATCTTAAAGTATTTGCAGAACAGGAAAAGCTAGAGTACAGTGAAGTCTATGTTCATGAAGTTACAGAAACTAAACTGCACAGGAAACCTCAACCTCTGCCCCTACGCCTAGTGGGTGAAAGGCAAAAAATCTGAAAACCCTAAATAATGGATCACAGTGGCTCCATAATGACAAGGCAAAATAGTGATAATTAAATGATTTTAATAGTGTGTCAAAATGAAGGATAACAGTCTTGGAAAATGAGGTTGGTAAATCATTACCCCTCAGGCTTGCTTGCACACCCCAGTTAGGGCATGAAAAATGCAGAATGCAAAATCCCTGGCCACACATTTTGGTTTAACACAATGTTCGTTCCCACCCTATTAGGGTTACTTGTGAGCCAAGCACAGCTGGGCTCCATTTTCAACTCTGAGGCAAAACGAGAGCCAAGCTCAAATTTATCTCACTTACTGAGCACTTTACTCTGTGCCCTCAAGCTCTATGGTCGACACTGGTAATAGATACCAAAGATATCTACTCTAACTGGGGAAAACAGGCAATGCCAGGGTGTACAATGTGTAATGGGGTGGAGGATTGAGGAGCACAGAGGAGCTTCCCCTAACCGAACCCCCAACCTCTTTGGGGTGAGGAGAGCTTTCAGAGAGAGCTAATATTTAAGGTGGCACTGAAAAGAAAGACATCACCGTTTTTAAGAAGGGAGAAGAGGACATTCTAGGCAAAGGGAAACAAACCTTCGGGCTTTAGCGTGAATAGGGAAGGCAAGCGGGAGTCACTGAAGGTGACATTTATGATTATTTAATTTCAGTGGCACCAAAAGTTCTGAAACCAGAATGTCTGTTGCATCCTTTGCAAACGCCCACACTTAAATCCATCACCACCCACTGTCCATGGCAGCATGATTGAAAGACGGGTCTGACCTCTAAAAGAGAATTTTCTCTTTTCCCCAATAATAATGAGTTTTTTAACCTCTTGTTGTTTCACAAGTAGTTGTGTAGGACAAAAAGGAGTAAGTGAAAGACAAGTAAAATTCATCCCCATATCCTCCATGTAGGCATATCCATTGTAACGTTTTGATGCAGTTACAGCTTTTTTTTTTTTTCTGTGTGTGTGTGTTTAAATAAATTAGAATCACACCAATTGTAAACTGAAAATCATTTTCTCTTAATGCACAAGTCTACAGTTTGGAAGGTTTCCAAGCCTCATTACCCCACAGCCATCATCCCCTCCTTATGAAATTAGTGTCAGGAAAGGGTTACAGTGCCCACTGGCAGGAGGGAGGAGATTTATCATCTAAGGGGACGGCTGGTATCAGAAGGGTTGATGTGCTTAACAATTCACACCAGGATGCACTACACCCACGTCTGTCCACTCAGCTCTCTCCCATGGCAACCAGAATACTGCCTTCACAGGGATCTAAAAACTTTCCAACACTTAAAATGCCCTGACGTGATATTCCAGGGTCAGGGACAGCTGAGAAAAGAGTGAATTAGTTAGTGAGTCTAGACATTTATGAAGCTGCATTAATACTTTTAAGAACCTACCTACTTCTGTCCTGTCAGATAATAGATTGCTTGTGCCACTGTTTTAGCTTTGGCATCTCCTTTGTTTACCTGGTCTTTCAGGTATAGCCTCACTTCTTTATTTCTCAGCTTCCAGATACCCTCTCGTGTGCTGATGACCCCACCATACCTGCCGGTTTGTCTACTCAACAAGCAGCTATTACACTTAAGGAGATGAGTTCCTCAACCAGGGATTCTGGTCTCCATTCAGGAATGTGTAAGCACATACTTCCTGCATTACTTTTCTATTGCTGCATAACAAACTATCACAAACTCAAAACCTTAAAACAACACCCACTCATCTTTTACTATCTCTGGATCAGGAGGGGGAAAGACACCCTCAGGTCATTAGAATTCATTTCCTTGCAAGTCGAGGACTGAGGTTCATTTTTCTTGCTGGCTACTGCTCAGAGACCACTCTCAGCTGCTAGAGGTTGCCTCAAGTTTCTTGCCATGAGGACTTTTCCAAAGGTGCCTCTCACAAAATGGCAGTTTCCTTCATCAAAGGCAGCAATAGGAGATTCTCTATGCACCTACTAGCAGTGACATGCAGGCTCACACACTCACAGAGCCGATCTTCATTATTCGTGTATGCAGTATTTGTGAATTAGCCTACTTGCTAAAATTTATTTATAGCCTCCAAATCAATACTGAAGTGTTTCCGGTGAAGTTTGTGCAAAAGTACACACAGCAGGAAAAATGTGAGTTACCCAACACACATTCCCTGCTGAGGTAGAACAGGTGATACTCCGCCTTCCTGTTCCAACCGTCATGTAGAGGTGACCAGAAGACAGAGATGGTAAATGGCAGTTCAGTGCAGTGCAAAAAGCTCTGGTGTTGAGGGCGCCTGGGTGGCTCAGTCGGTTAGGCGGCCGACTTCGGCTCAGGTCACGATCTCGCGGTCCGTGAGTTCGAGCCCCGCATTGGGCTCTGTGCTGACAGCTCAGAGCCTGGAGCCTGTTTCGGATTCTGTGTCTCCCTCTCTCTGACCCTCCCCCGTTCATGCTCTGTCTCTGTCTCAAAAATAAATAAACGTTAAAAAAAAAAAAAAAAAAAAGCTCTGGTGTTGAGGCCAGCTGGATGGGGTTTAAATTCCAACCCTGGTACCACTTAGTGGTGTGGCTTCAGACAAGTCACTTAAGACCTATAAACCCCATATTCTACTTTATAAAATAGAGAAACAATCTTCTAGATGAATTATTTTCGGGATTTAATATTTTATGTTAGAAAAACATGTATTTGCATACCACATATTTTTTTTTCCCACTGGGAACACTGAATTAGTAAATAGAACCACTGTTCCATAGGGAACATACAAAAAACATGTGCATATACACATGTATGTATATATTATGAATGTATGTGCATACAAGTATGACATACATATCTATAAAGTATGGCAACTTTATAGGGCATAGCTATCAAGTGAGAATCAAATGTGTATACATGCATATATAGATGTACACACATGAATATATATACACATATATGATATATATTTATATATAAATGCAATGAAGAAAGTGACATCTCATCTCATTACTTTTGTGGTATTCTATTAGTTAGCATCAAGTCACAGGTCCTACCCAAACTCAAAGGGAGAGGGTTATACAAAGGCATGAATTATTGGGGTCATCTTAGAGTCTTTCCATCACACCTCCTATCCACCAAAGTCTTTTCATATCTGAACACTGCCCAGAATGGAGTGGTTGAATAAATGGTGGTTCAATTTACAGGAAATTCTGTCCAATGCCACTTTGTCCAGTAAGGAATACCCAGATTCCAGCCTGGAAACATCAGTCCTAGGAGACCCCAGCAGGTCAAAGGACCTGCTGTAAGTGCCTTCCTGGGGGACTCAGCCACACACAGGCCTGTGAGACTAATGTGTGTTAATGCACACAAAAAAATGTAACACTCTTACTGAAGAAAATTTCAGATGCTATAATTGTTTCATTTCACTAATTAGAAGAAACCTGAGTTAACATGGTCACCAGAGAGTATTATATAACATTCTGCTATCTATTGTTTACCTTTCAAATTCACTAAAGCATGTTTTCCCCTTTTTGGAGACAAATTAATGTTCCTATGATCACAGTCTGCCTGGCTGGCCTCACACTTTGGCAGAATAATTCCAATGTGCACATCCCTTAGGAGAGCACTGATCTCAAACTGTATGGCCCAGCCCACACCGTGATGCATCTCCCACCAACACAGATCATGAAGGGACCACCAGCTTCCCAGAGCCTTGTGTGCTAGAGGTAGTGTTTCTGCTTCATGACAGACATCCCAAACTTCTTTCATCACTCAGCGTCCTTTGGTTGCAGCCACAGAAAGTCACTATAGAGATTAGGCAAACACAAGTTACTGGAGGAATATCAAAAAGTCCAAAGAATTGAAGAAGTTTGTATCAGTGCTGGAAATCCAGGGAGTTGGTACTTTGGATAGCGTCCCTGAGAGCGAGTCAGGTAAATAAGCTCATTCTATTCTCTATCTCTGTGTCAAATCAAGATTTTATTCTGGAAAAAAGAGCATGATTGACCTGTGTTGGGTGACTTGCCCTCACTCCTTTGGAAGTAAGGGACTACCTTACCGTTCTATATAAAACTGCCACCTCCTGGGTACGGCGGTTCCCCCAAAGAAAAATCAGGGTGCCACTGTCATTAAGGGAAATAAAGCATAGGCATGCCAAAGAGAAGTGTCCTGTGTACTTTATGAGAAAACCTCAGCCTGGATGCTGTCAAAATCTGCATCAGTTCCAGGGAAGATGACTTCTTAGAGATAGATGCCCTCCTACAATCCATTTTCTTTATCCATCCATCCATTCAAATCACATGTATAAATAAATGCCAGTTATGAACCAGGCCTTCTGCTACGCTTTTGGGATGCAAAGAGAAGCAAAACCAAGTCACTGTCCTCAAATCTTTCTAATTCTGAAGGGAGCATTTTTTTAAAAGCATATTGGTAACGACAGTAGTGATAGCTATATTTACTTGAGTGCCTTCTTCATGCCAAGCACTGTGCCAAGGAGGTTACATTTATTGTTTTATCCGATTCTCACAACACTGTGTGGTATATGCTGACTGTAGCATTTGGAGAGCTGTATGCACATTTGCCTGAGACCCACGAGATGGGCAGGCAATGCCCCACCACCTTCTTAAGACCATCACAGACTGTTGGGAGTTCTATACTGAGGAGCGTTCCTGTTAGGAGATTTCCTCTATAATGTAAAAGAATTTCATTGGTATTAGCAATGCTGTGAGCACAAAAACATGCATTTGGGTGAAGTATGATCATGCTCAACATACAGCTTATAATTGGTTACATAGATGACAGCATTAAGTGAGAGCTAAGACTTTCAGGGAGAAACAATCTACCTTACCTGCGATGACCTCAGTGACCTCTCAGGGCTATGTTCCTCTTTCTTTACTATGTCCAGCTCTCCTTTAGTTGCATCAAGCATTTCCAGGTCTTTTCCTCTGCAAAGCTTCTGCCAAGGCTCCCCTCTGGTCCAGGAACAACCTCCCTCTGACTCCCTGCAGAGCTGCTGCTGCTTTCCATGCTCTGAGTAACAGCGTCAATTCTTCAGAGAGACCTCTCTCGACTATCCCATCCCATTCCATCATTCCCACATCACCCAGCTTATTTCCTTCCTTATTAACATAATATATAGTTAACTTATTGATTTGCCCCATCAGTTTTATTTGTCTGGATGCCCACAAAAGTGACTGCTGCAAGAGGAAACAGACATTGCTGGTGCCATTCTCTATCATATATCCTGTCCTGAAAAAAGTTCTTAGGACGTAACAGTTCAAAAATATTTAATGTAAGAATAAGTGAATGAATGAATGTGACCATAACACAAAAATTCTTTAAGAGATCTTGTGCTAATAGGCCTCTGGTCTTTGCAGAGGGCAAGGAGCAATGAAATAAGGGCCAAATAAGACCTATTCAGCTTAGCTCAACTTTTCCTATACGCTAGACAATCTTTAAAATTCCACGGAAATTTGGGGCATCTGGGTGGCTCAGTTGGTTAAGCGTCCAACTTCGGCTCAGGTCATGATCTCACAGTTTGGGGGTTCGAGCCCTGCGTCAAGCTCTGTGCTTGAGAGCTCAGAGCCTGGAGCCTGCTTTGGATTCTGTGTCTGCCTCTCTCTCTGTGCTGTTCCCTCCCCCACCCCCCACCCCCCGCCACTCACGCTCTTTCTCTCTCACTCTCAAAAATAAACAAACATTAAAAATTTTTTTAAAAAGATTCCACAGAAATTTAAACAGGTAGCTAATGCTATTTTCCCCCCTCTCCTTATCCCCATCACTAAATTCACCACTTTTACAATCACAGGTGTCATTTGCCAATTGCCTCCTATGCTATATACAGTACTATGCTCTGAATATAAATTGTTAATGGATTTGTAACCATCACAACCATGTATGGTTGATATTATGATACACACATTACCAATAGTAATGATTATGGTAAATGATTTGCTCAAAGCCTTACAACTATAAGTGATGGCACTGAGATGAGAAATGACTAATGAACACTATAGTCAACACTGCCTGGAATAACTGTCCTCCCTGAAATTCCAGTTCTCTGGGTATGACCCTGACACCTGAGTGGGTGGCCATGTTTGAGTCACGTAGCCAAGCCTTCTAGACCATAGTGTGTTGATTCAAAGTAGAGTACTTGACCCAAGACAGTTCAAAGAAAATCCTACCTCTGAGCTTTTTTGAGTAGTTATCAAGGCAAGAAACAGGGTCCATCTTTGGTAGGTGGAATTATAAGGTTTGAGCCTCTAGAGTTTGCTGCCATATCCCCATTATTGGTCTACGGGAAGAGATACTGCAAGTCACAAACCAAGAGGAGCAGAGATGAGAGACAGGAAAATAAGATCCTAGAAATTGTTAAGTCTCTAGTTCTGGTTTTCTCTGACACCCAGATGCTCCACTCTACCTCCTCAGGTTACCCAGTATATCCTAACAATTCTCTAATAAAGTTTCCATTTTGCCTGGGTCATCTTTAATTTAGTCTTTGCCATTTTGTAGCCCAAAGTGTTGCATTAATTGCGCGTGAGCCACTGGGAAGGTAATACATTTCTCTTTAGTGTGACCCATGCAGACCAGTTCATGTTTGGGCTCATCAGCTACAATATCTCAGAGCTGGAGAATAAAGGACATAGTTGGGCATTTAGGAACTGCAGAAATCACCTCCCTGTATTCTCACACACAGAATACATGTTTTAAGAGGACGAAATGTATTCAAGAATTCTGCCCAGCAAAGCAAGGGCAACCAGCTTTGCACCAAACATAAATTATCCCTTGGTATGGAGAATGAGTAGCCTTTAAATCAAATGGCCCTCATTGACATGAAATTCTTGTTACAATTCAAAAAGCTTTTTTTCCTTAAGAATTCATTCCTGACAAACAAAATAAATTGTCATGCCAAACACATATGAAGATTGCAGAGATGCACCTCTATTAAATTCTACTTAGCAGGAAAGCAACTCAGGTGTTATCTAAATTTAGCCTTCCGAGCTCCATTTCTTTCATATCTAAACACCATTTCTTGCAGCTTTTGCTTGGACCTCTAAGAGTTTAACAAATAGAAATACTTTTCACAATGCATTAAGATTAGGTCAGCTGGAGAGCTTGACCTGGTTGGATCAAATCTTGTATTGATTTCTCAAAGTATATTTTTTACTAAAACTTGGACCCTTGCAGAGAAATAGAAGAAAATGCTTCAACTATGCCTTTAGGTAAAAAAAAAACCAAACCAGTATACATTTCTTTAAAGGCACAAAGTAGAGACAGCTTTGTCTCTGAAGCCAGTAGAGGAGGATGCCGACCACAATCCAATGTAATTGTTTAAAATATAAAATGTGCACTCAACATTGAGACCAGAGATACTAGAAAATTTAGAATCTGAAGTGGAACCATTAGTGAGGATCAGTGTGACAAAATGTCCCAGTTTGCATGCAAATGAGGGGGGTTCCTAGATATAGAACTTTCAATGCTAAAACGGGGCAGTACCAGGCAAACTGGGATAGCTGGTCAGCAGAGGGGGATACTGAGTTGACAGTGACATGATAATACTTTCTCAAACATGTCTTTCATGGAAGCCAATGTCACCAATGTGAACTTCAGGATAACTTTTATGTTGGTTCCACTCAATCTGTGTAACGGTACCAAAGAGTCTGAACATAGCTTTCAAAACGGCTCTTTATCTTTGCTTCCTCATTTAATACTTGGAATACTTGGAATACTTGGGGGTAATTATCAGTACTCCATTCTATAGCTGAGAATGCTGAGAAGTTAAATGACCCAAGATTACACATCAGATTGAAGAGGAGGGGAGTGGAGGCAGCTTATTCTATCTGCATCTGTCTCCCTTCATCCACACTGCACTATGCTGAACACTCTTGAGTTTCATGGAGGCACCATGGTCTCTAGTCTCAGGCTTTTGTACGTGTTGTTCAACTCCTATTAAGCAGGCATTACAATCTTAATTTCTTCTCTGTTTTACTGTACTGGGAGTATTATCAGAGTAAGAGTCTTTCTTTGCACCTGAGCAGCAAGCTCAAGGTCCATCACATGATGAGTAGTCAGTAAATAAGAATGAAATTAATACCTGAATGAATATCTAACTCCAAATCTGTGACATTTTGGAAAGTAACTTTGAAATCGTGTTCCAAGTGTCAATAACATAGGGATGTCACTGGTACCAAGGAAAAGAGACCAGGGAAAAGCACTGGGGTGATGGATGGTTCTCTTGGAATCCTCTCAGACCCTCAGTCCTCTCTGCCTCTCTGGCTCCCATCTCACTCATGGCACCAGTGAAAATTACAAAGGCAACAGGTAGCCCCACCCTATCTAAAGTCTAAAATCTAATACTGGCTTTACTGCTCCCTCATTCTCATGCTTGTGATTGAAGTCACAATCACATCATGCCTAGACTAAATGTTCAGTGTTCAGGTGCCAAAAACAATGCTGGTTGGAATTCCCTAAACAAGAGACTAAAATGGTGCCATCTCATCAGAAGGAACAAGCATCTGCTTTCCATTTCCTGGCCACATTTTTGCAGTCAGAGGTCTGTCCCAGGAGGACTGTGAACCAGTGGCAAAAGAAAAGGTACTGGGAGAAGGCTAGGGAGTTTATCAAACAGCAACTGAAACCTTACCTTCTGAAGACACATACCCCCCCACCCCGCCCATTGCCCTAAGTATTGTTTTTATTCAGAGTAATGGATATTTAGGCTCTATCCTTAATTTGGCTATTGTTAAAAGTGCTGCTATAAACATCGGGGTACAAGTGCCCTTATGCATCAGCACTCCTATATCCTTTGGGTAGCTTCCTAGCAGTGCTATTGGTGGGTCACAGGGTAGTTCTATTTTTAATTTTTTGAGGAATCTCCACACTGTTCTCCAGAGCAGCTGCACCAATTTGCATTCCCACCAGCAGTGCAAAAGGGTTCCCATTTCTCTGCATCCTCACCAACATCTATAGTCTCCTGTTTTGTTCATTTTAGCCACAACTGACAAATGGCTAAAGAAGATGTGGTTTATATATACAATGGAATACTACTTGGCAATGAGAAAGAATGAAATCTGGCCATTTGCAGCAACGTCGATGGAACGGAGGGTATTATGCTAAGTGAAATAAGCCAGGCAGAGAAAGACAGATACCATATGTTCTCACTCATATGTGGGTCTTGAAAAACTTAACAGAAGACCATGGGGTAGGAGAAGGGGGAAAAAAGTTACAGAGAGGGAGAGAGGCAAACCATAAGAGACCCTTAAGGACTGAGAACAAACTAAGGTAGGTGAGGGAGAGGGGAAAGTGGGTGATGGGCAGGGAGGAGAGCACTTGTTGGGATGAGCACTGGGTGTTGTATGGAAACCAATTTGACAATAAATTATATTTTTAAAAAACTACAGTAATGGATCTTCTTACACACTTTTTGAAAATCTATATATAGCAAGAAGAATCAACTCGTGTGATCCTTAGAAAAAGAAAACTGCTTAAATACCAAGACCAAATTCTTCAGTGGATAATCACAAGTCAAGAAAGGAGACCCACTGTTGAGTAATCCCTCAATGGCCCCGTGAATAGAGCAAGCTGGAATCTTTCCCTGGAGGTATAGAAGACAGATCATCACCTTGCAGACTCCAGGTTTGACTCTAACTACACTTTCCCTTTCTGCTCCCAAGAAAGCCCTCTTTGTATCTTCCTTGGACAACTTTTAAAAATGCAAATAATAATGGAGAAAACACTCCTACCCTCCCAATATACAAATATTTATATTTTGTCATAATTTCTTCCCAGTCTTAAAAAAAATTTTTTTTAATGTTAACTTATTCTTGAAAGAGAGCACAAGCAGAGGAGAAGCAGAGACAGAGGGAGACACAGAATCCAAAGCAGGCTCCAGGCTCTGAGCTGTCAGCACAGTGCCTGACGTGGGGCTTGAACTCACAGGCTATAAGATCATGACCTGAGCCAAGTCAGACGCTCAACTGACTGAGCCACCCAGGCGGCCCTCTTCTTTTAATAATTTGTAATTATTACAGTTACAAATAATAATAACACCATGGTGCCCAGTCTTATTTTCCCTAACCCAAAGCACCTCCCCAGGTAGCTCAATGTGTATCCTTCTGCTGATAAGATTCCATATCCAGTGTTGCTTTGTACATACAGTCAAAAATTCACACAGTTTATTCCATTTGCTTTCTTCAAAGTTGTGTTTGAGCCTGTCCATTTTGATACAAGGAATCAAAGCGCCAAATTACATTAAAAAAACAAACCACCTGTATTCCGAACTGATGCATTATAGTCTATCACATAAATACACTGCATTTTCCTTATCCATGCCTCCACTGATGGGCATTTAGGCTATTTACAAATCTCAGCCATTACAAACAATGCTGCTGCAAACATCCTTGTACACATCTCTTCACGTACATGTGAAAAGAGTTTGTCCAAGGCACATGATTACAGGCACAATTTTCATATCCTAGGATGTACATATACAGATTTGCTAGATTCTACTAATTTGTTTCTCAAAGAGGATACAGGGGTGCCTGGATGGCTCACTCAGTTAAGCATCCAACTTCGGCTCAGGTCATAATCTCGTGCTTCATGGGTTCAAGCCCCACATCGGGCTCTTTACTAATAGCTCAGATTCTGGAGCCTGCTTCAGATTCTGTGTCTCCCTCTCTTTTTGCTCCTCCCCAACTCACATTCTGTTTCTGTATTAGAAAGAGGATGCAAATCCTCAGTCCCAGGCCTTGAGGAAGAAGCCACCTCCCTCCCCTCCACCCCCAGGATGTCTTTAGATACAGTCTGAGATGACCTCAGCTTGGGCCAAAAGCTTGCCTTTTTATAAATGAGAATGGATTAACTTATGCAGAAAAAAAAAAAACCACTGAAGTTCAATTTAATTCTCTGTAATCACCAGTTGTATCATTTTAAAAGCTAATAATGTATCTACATTCTTCTACTTTATGATAACTTAATGAATTAGCCACTAGCCCATCAGAAAACAACCCCTTGGGATAACATGTCAAAATTGAGTAAGGCACTCAAGCTTGTATTGCGTTGATGGATTTAAGGCAGGACTTTGGGCAATAATAATGTTGTTTGGAAGATGAATCTACTCATAAGAGCCCTTCCATGACAAATGACTTACTTGGAGGCTAACTATTTATGAGGTCCAGGTGGGAGAGGTATAAACTTAATTAAAGTTTGAAAACATAATAGAACCAAAGGCAGTGCATCAATTTCTGGGTGTCCAATCAAAAAGCCAATGATGTCCTTAACAGGTTGGTGATATCTGCCTCTTGGAGCTGCAATATATAGTTATCCAACCTACATGGTTCTGATTGCTGCTGATCTGCTAAAGCCACATCAACCCGTACACATACTTCTTTTCTTCTTTCTCTGTGTCTGCTTATGAGACCAATTCACCTCAGCTGGGAGAGAATCACAACAGTTTCTATCACATACACTTTACACTGGATCCTAATAAAACCGAGGATAAGGCTGGCTGCCCACCCCTATTCATTAAGGGCTCAGTCTACCTGTAACTGGGAAATCACATAAACTGTCACTGCCCCATGCTCTGGGGCTCAGTGATGCCTGGAACTCAAGTGCAGTATCACATAAAAATATTTTAAAGACTCATTTGAATCACAATCCAGGGAATAAAATACACCTGAGCATCCCTAAAACAGAAATAAATATAAACAACTCAGGACAGGGCTCGGATATACCAGCCAAGCCTTCATTTTGATACACTTCATGGTAGTGCAAGGCGATATATCTGAAATACAATGTGATAGCTTCAGTAGTTCCCTACAGAGGAAGAAGCTGATATAAAGGGCTAAATTACTCCCAACTTTGTGTCCCATTTAAAACACATCCAGAAGTCACTTCACTAAGCAGTAGGGTCATTTTTATAAATAGGTGTCCTTCTTTGGAATGCTTGAAAAAAAACAAATAAAGTTACATGTTTGTATGAGGCTAGTCCTGAAGACACACACACACATTCCTATAATAGTCAATGACTCTAAAAGAGGGGAGAAGTGTCACCATGTGGGAGATGTACACCACTGTGGGAGATGTACACCACTGTGGTATCATCCATCAGTCTCAACTCAGGTCAAGTCTGGTGGAGAGGGATGTACCCCATGACCTTTGAACTCCACAGCCAATAGAATGCAGTGGTTCTCAACCCAAGATGTTTTCAAAGACATTGATGCTGAAGCTCCAACCCAGACCAAGTCAGAATCTCTACAGAAAGACCCCTAGTATCTTTCAAAAATTCCAAGTGATTCAACTTTGCACCCAAGGTAGAGAAAGTCAGGTTCAAAGAATCTGAGACTTCATTAATATTTTCTAGACTTCAGCACAATCAAAAATATTTCCTGGCTTCTTCCAACAAAATGGTGGCTCACCTTGCAGTTGCAACTACAAATTTCCTTTCTCCATATTAATATTGTTCAAAACCCTCAGGGATGAGAAAAGTAATAGGTAACTTTTAGTGAGAGTTTATTACACACCAGGCATAGTGCTAACCAATTTCCATGCTTTATATCTCAGTAAATCCTTACAACAACCCTAAGAGGTAAGCATTCCTATTATTCCCATTTTATTAATGAATGAGCAGAGTCCCAAAGAGGTTAAACAATTTGTCCACAGTCACAATTTCACCAAGAGGCAGAGCCCGGGCTCACGCCCACGTCTCTCAGTTGCATGGCTCTACATTTCACCAGTCGTTTTTTACTGCAGCCAGTCTTTGAGATGTGAAGTTATCACTTTTAAAGAAAAAGCAGCAATATATTTCATGTATCTGGTTGTCAGTTCTTGTGAGGAAAATTCAGGGACCTCTCAAACCCTTCCATCAACTCAATGTGTGGCTGCCAAGGATTTAGACACCTCTCTTTCAATGTAGTGTTGTTACAGTCAGACAATCTTTGACAAAAACTCACGTTCTTCCTGTTCCCAGCCACGAGACTTTGGCCAATTGTTTATCTTATTATCAAACTCAGTTGCAAGATCTGTAAAATGGGGATAATACCCACCTGCCAGCATTATCAGGATTAAAAGTAATTCCATTTATGAAATCTCCTAGCATGACTCAAGGATTAACACATGGTAATCTCTCGCACTGCAAGTATGTGTCAGAGGTACTGAGACTGTGACTATCAAATCGAATCTTTCTTATCTCCAGCACCACCCGATAATTACAGAGTGAGTCTCTTTTTTCAAAGTGCTTTTCCATCGATTATCTCATTTTACCCAGTTTATATCGAACACTAGTTGCAGCGGCTGTGTGCTGTTATATTTTTTTATTCTAAGACCCCCAAAGGGAATCAATGGTGCCCCCATGTTGGTAAGGTTTTAATGGATGCAAATTTGCAAGGCATGATGCATTTATTAATCCCTCATTGGAGTAAACTGTAACAAAGCCAGCAGGAGCAATCATTAATTTACATTAATAGCTTTCAGTGTCGTATACCCCAGTGCCTGACATGAAACAGTAATCTGAAACCAAACTATGACTGTGTCCTACATGAGTTAATGTATAACAGCCCTCTAGACCCAGTCCTCATGCATTTCAACAAGGGGAAGATGTGTTGATGCATTCCAATGCACATAGGAAAATACTCTAACTCCTTACCATTGCCTTCAAGGTACTATCCTCCCCAGACCCATCTGAGACCATTCATACTCTCTTGTTCAGCCAAGTGAGCCTTTGGGCTCATTTCTACCTCAGGATCTTTGCACATGTTCATAACACTGCCTGAAACATCCCCCCTGTTCTTTGTGTCATTGGATCTTTTTAATCCTATCTGTCCCAGATCAAATCTTACCTGGTCAGAAAGGTCTTTCCTGACCCCCTTATCTAAGATGCCCTCCCTAGGAACTCATCATCACTTCACCCTATTTCCTTCAACAGCATTTATAATATTTCAAGTTTATCTTATAGTTATTAATTTCATATTCTGATTACCCCATGAATGCAATATCTAGAGGCAGGGACCCTTTATGCTTTGTTGACTACTCCATGTCTAGTGTTTAGAACTATGCCTGGGGCATAGCAGGTTCTCAGTAAACACTGGTTGAATGGGAGAATGAATGAACCACCTTAATGTCAGCATCTTCTCTCAAAGTCTCAAAATGTTTTTCACAAGAGTTCAATGCTTTTGATGACCTCTAAGAGTTCACATTTTCTAAGGTTATGTCCTCAGAATCTTTTTTCCATTCTCAGCACTTTCCCTCTTATCCACCCCCTCCCCAACTCCTACCTCCTCCACTCATGATTGCCAAATCCATGCCTCCAAGAGAAATGTCTGTTGTGATAGAATAGATGTGTATTTGCAAGGGAGCCAAAAACCTGTAGCTTGACTCAGTAAGAAAGTCATAGTCATTGAAGAGGAAGGAAGATTCCAAGTATACGGTGGAGTCCTGCACTTGGACTACACTTGGATAGATTTGTGTCTATTTTAGCTTCCAGTGGTTCCCCATGTCTGGGTCCTAGGCAAGAGAGAGGATTCTCTGAAATTAGACAGGAAGATTCACTAGGATACTGGATTATAAGGGTCTCAGCTCCAAAATGAAGATTTTTTTTTTTCAGACGAGACTTCTTTATTCCTCCATCAAGCCAACAAAACTAAACTAAACTCCAGCAGAATTGGGCCCTATTTTCATTAAGCACCCCACTCCAAACAATGAAAAGTTCCTTAATGATGTCCTGTATTCACACCTCCCATTCAAAGCATACGAGCTTCATACCTTCCTTTGTTCCTAGACATTCTTTCTTTTTCACAGTTGTTGTTCATAAACTTCTACTTAATCAATCAGCTTCTTACTCTAAAATCAACAAACGATTGGGGCGCCTGGGTGGCTCAGTCAGTTGGGCATCTGACTTCGGCTCAGGTCATGATTTTGCAGTGAGTTCGAGCCCCACATCAGGCTCTGTGCTGACGGCTCAGAGCCTGGAGCCTGCTTCAGATTCTGTGTCTCCCTCCCTCTCTGCCCCTCCCATGCTCATGCTCTGTCTCTCTCAATAATAAATAAATGTTAAAAAAAATAATAAAAACAACAAATGATTTCTAAGTTCAAGATAACAGTAAGATCTAGCACTGACTAAACACATACTAAATACCAGGCACTGTACCAAACACTTTGCTCTCAGTATGAAGTGTATTTCATATAATCTTCACTGTAACACACCTGAGGACCTGAGGAAGGAGGTTCAGAGGAGGGATTAGTTTGCCTAATGTCACACAGGCATCTATGGTGGAGTCCTAGCTCCAATATGGATACCTGTGCTGCCAAAATCTAGAGTCTTACTCACCATACCATTATTTGGGTAGAGAACGTCACGAAACACAACTTATGGTCAGCAACACCGTCTGGGGTGTAGGAGCATGACTCCACTATGTTGTTTAGTGCTGTTTAGTTTCTGCTTCTGAGAAAGAGTAGGAGGCTAACAGGCAACTCCTGGCTGGCCTGAATGGAGATGTGCAATCATGGAAAATACCATGGTACCTTTGATAGCCTTGCCCTTTCTTGGTCCTCTGCCTGGCTCCTGTTTACCAATTAGCTGAACAGCGCTGTATTGCAACAAGGCATAAATGGAGTAATGAATTGAGATGCAGGTTTCATAAAAGTGATTAACTGCTAAATTCCAGTTCAGCTAACAGTTCAATTATCCTATTTTGCATCTCAGCCTTCCATCCACTTCTGCATTCACAGAGCTCCAATCACCGAGGCACCTACATCTTTCCCATTACCATTAATTAAGCCATCGCTCTTTCCCAGGAATCTGTCCACCCTCACTCGTGAGCTGGATTTCCAAATGAGCACAGAAAGGGAGGGTGTTGAGAAACAGCTCTAATAATGCTGGAACAGGGGGTTGACCCAGAGTGGATTTAACAACCTGAACATATCGCCACAACCTTCATGTGAGAACACAAATGCAGACAAATTCCAGGTAGCATTTCTTCAAAGAAAATAGGCAGTAGGAAGTACCAGAGGAGGGGCAAAGACCTTAGCTGAGGTTCTCATGTGTCCACAATGGCTAACAAGCTCCTGAGCAATTCAAGCACCCAGAAGTAAGCAGTATTAACTAGGTGATCATTCAGGACAGGACTCTATTTGAGTTTATTTGACTATTGGGCACTATTTGACTTAAAATCTCAGAAAGATAATCATGAGTCCCACATTCCCATCCCCCCACCCCTGCTCCAGGATAGACTTTGATCTGTTTACTTCCTGGATTGATCAGGGATCTTGGTTACAAATGACAGTATCTGACAGAGATTTGTTTATTCAGTAAAGAAGCTCTTCAGAAAGATAGTGAACTGTCCACCAAATTGCACCCCAAATGTACACACATGTGAACTTCCACCGTGCATGTCTCTTCTTACTTCAGCGAATGATCCTTAAAGATAATGACACAGCTCCCTGAAGACCTCCGACCTCCCTTGCTTCATTTATTCCTCCATCTCCCTCACATCCATACCACATCTTCACAAGTCCCTTTTACATTCCAACAGAACACAGTGTGTCCTTCGCTACCGAGCCTCTGCACGTGCAACTTCCCATCCAGAACGTTCTTCCCCTAGTTTGCTGCTACTCACCCTGTAAACTCAGAGATACCCTTGTTCCAGACTCGACTGAGAGCTTGGGTTACAAGCTCTCTTTGCACTGCATGTTCATTCCATGAATCCAAAGAATATACATGCATCGTTCTCGGTTGTATTCATAGCAGCTAAGAGAATCCCTGGCTCATAATAGATACTCCATATATATGTGTTCAACTAATTTCTCCCAACTCTGACTTCAAATAAACACACCATGGGAGAGGCAGATGAGTAGTACGTGATCTGTGCATCACCCCTCAGCCTGCTTGTCCAATGAGCCCATTTATGCCATCTCTTCCCTGGACCCAGTGTGTTGAAGTGTCCACTACAAATATGAACCCTGAGAAGCTCACTTTTCCCCCAACATTTCTTTGACTGCCTCTTACTAGCCCTCATTGCCCCAAAAACAAAACTCAGTTTTACTGAAACATGAACATGCAGGTAGATTTTATACTAGAACCTTGACTTCCTATGTGAGAATATTTTGTATGCAACTATCTTCTTTCTGGTGATGCCCATTCAACAGCCTAGAGGGAAGGGGCATCTCTGTCCTTTTCAGAAGGGCAGGAAAGCGCCACACTGCTAGCTGTCATTTATCCATGAGAAGCCACTGTAGTGGGCAAATTGAGACACCTGTGTTCAACTTCTGATGCTTCCCCCTACTAGCCATTTGACTTTCTTTCAAAAACAAATGAGCTGGTATTTCCCACTACACTGGCAGGATGGGCAACTGGAAGTAGGCAAATCTGATATTTTGTAAAGAAAAAGAAAAAATGAGATACTTCTTTAACACATGTTTGTCAGGTGAGACCCAACTCTGATACCTCAGTTTTGCTCATGAATGTGTATGTTTAAATATAAGAGATTTCACATACCTCAATGTAATCAAGGCTGTATATGAAAACCTCACAGTGAACGTCATACTCAACGGGGAGAAACTAGGAGCTTTCCTACTAAGGTCAGGAACAAGAATGTTCCCCTTTCACCCCTTATATTCAATGTAGTACTGGAAGTCCTTAGCCACAGCAATCATACAACAAAAAGAAATAAAAGGCATCCAAATTGGTAACGAAGAAGTAAAACTCACTACTCTCAGATGACACCATAGAAAACCTTAAAGATTCCACCAAAAAAACACTGCTAAAACTGAACACTGAATTCAGTTAAGTCACAGGATACAATATCATTGTGCAGAATAATGGAACAACAGAAAGAAAATTAAGAAAAAAAATCCCATTTGCAATTGCACCAAAAATAATAAGACACCTAGGAATAAAACTAAACAAATAGATGAAAGACCTGTGCTCTAAAGGCTAAAAAACACTAATGAAAGAAATTGAAGACAACACAATGAAATGGAAAGACATTCCATGCTCATGGATTGGAAGAAGAAATACTGTTAAAATGTCTATACTACCCAAAGGAATCTACAGATTTAATGCAATCACTATCAAAATACTGGGAATGCAAACTGGTGCAGTCACTCTGGAAAACAGTGTGGAGGTTCCTCAAAAAATTAAAAATACATCTACCCTATGACCTAGTGATAGCACTGCTAGGAATTTACCCAAGGGATACAGGAGTTCTGATGCATAGGGGCACTTGTACCCCAAAATTTATAGCAGCACTTTCAACAAGAGCCAAATGATGGAAAGAGCCTAAATGTCCAACAACTGACAAATGGATAAAGAAGATGTGGTTTATATATACAACAGAATACTACTTGGCAATGAGAAAGAATGAAATATGGCCATTTGTAGCATCGCTGATGGAAATGGAGGTTATTATGCTAAGAGAAATAAGCCAGGCAGGGAAAGACAGATACCATATGTTTTCACTCGTAGGTGGATCCTGAGAAACTTAACAGAAAACCATGGGGGAGGGGAAGAGGGGGGAGAGTTACAGAGAGGGAGGGAGGCAAACCATAAAAAACTCTTAAATGAGAAAAAACTGAGGGTTGATGGGGGAGTGGGGGACAGAGGAAAATGGGAGATGGGCACTGAGGAGGGCACCTGTTGGGATGAGCACTGGGTGTTATATGGAAACCAATTTGACTATAAATTATGTTTAATTAAAAAAAATACCAACAGCATATTTCACAGAACTAGAATAAACAATCCTAAAATTTATATGGAACCACAAAAGACTCTAAATAGCCAAAGCAATTCTGAAAAAGAAAAGAAAAGCTGGAGGGTGCGTGGGTGGCTCAGTCAGTTAAGTGTCTGACTTTGGCTCAGGTCGTGATCTCAGGGCTCATAGGTTCAAGCCCCATGTCGGGCTCTGTGCTAACAGTTCAGAGCCTGGAGCCTGCTTTTAGATTCTGTGTCTCCCTCTCTTCTTCCCCCTCCCTCTTCTCTCCTTCTCTGTCTGCCTCTCTCTGTCTCTCAAAACCAAATAAACATTATAAAATTTTTAAACAAGAAAAGAAAAGCTGGAGGCATCACAATTCCACTCTCCAAGTTATATTACAAAGCTGTAGTAATCAAAACAGCATGGTATGAGCACAAAAACAGACACATAGAGCAACACAACAAAATAGAAAACCCAGTGGGGAAAAAAACCCCACAATTATATGGTCAATTAATATTTGACAAAGCAGGAAGAATATCAGGGCGTATGGGGGGGGGGGAGACAGTCTCTTCAACAAAAGGTGCTGGGAAAACTGGTCAGCTACTTGCAAAACAATGAAACTGGACCACTTTCTCACACCATACACAACAATAAATTCAAAATGGATTAAAGACCTAAAATTGAGACCCCAAGCCATAAAACCCTAGAAGAGAACACAAACAGTAATTTCTCTGACAGCAGCCATAGCAACATTTTTCTAGATACATCCTAAGGCAAGGGAAATAAAAACAAAAATAAACTACTGGGACTACATCAAAGTTAAAAGCTTCTGCACAGTAAAGGAAACAAATTAAAAGGCAACCTACAAAATGAGAGAAGATATTTGACAATGACGTATCCAATAAAGGGTCAGTATCCAAAATAAAGAACTTACACAAATCAACACCTGAAAAAACAAATGATCCAATTAAAAACTGGGCAGAAGACACAAACAGACATTTCTCCAAACAAGACATCCAGATGGCCAATAGATACATGAAAAGATGCTCAACATCATTCATCATCAGGGAAATGCACATCAAAACTACAATGAGCTATTACTTCACACCTGTCAGAATGGCTAAACTAAAAAACAGAATAAACAACAACCGTTGGTGAGGATATGGAGAAAAAGAAACCCTCCTGCACTATTGGTGGGAATGCAAACTGGTGCAGTCACTTTGGAAAACAGCATGGAGGGCCCTCATAAAATTAAAAACAGAACTATTCTGCGATCCAGGAATCACAGTACTGGGTATTTACCCCCAAAATGCAAAAATACTGAGGCACCTGGCTGGCTCAGTCAGTAGAGCATGTGACTAGATCTTGGGGTTGTAAGTTTGAGCCCCACATTGGATGTAGAGATTACTTAAAAATCTTAAAAAAATACAAAAATACTAATTCAAAGGGATACATACACCCCTATGTTTATGGTAGTATTATTTATAATAGTCAAATTATGGAAGCTTCACTCATAGGTGGATCCTGAGAAACTTAACAGAGAACCATGGGGGAGGGGAAAGGGGGAGAAGTTACAGAGAGGGTGGGAGGGAAACCATAAGAGACTCTTAAATACTGAGAAAAAAACTGAGGGTTGATGGGGGTGTGTGTATATATACATATACACACACAAACAAAATATTATTCAGCCATAAAAAGGATGAAATCTTGCCATTTGCAAGGACACAGACGGAGCCAAAGAGTATAATGCTGCACAAGATAAGTCAGATAAAGACAAGTATCATATGATTTCACTCATATGTAGAATTTAAAAAACAAAACTAATAAGCAAAGGAAAAAGAAACAAAGAAACAAACTGATGATTACCAGAGGGGAGAGGGTAGGCAGAAAAGTGAACTAGGTGATGTGGATTAAAGGGTGCACCTGTTGTGATAAGCACCAGGTGAGGCATCAAAGTATTGAATCACTACATTATACACTGGAAACTAATGTAACTGTATATTAACCATACTGGAATTAAAATTTTTAAAAACAAAAGATTCCACATGTGAGATCTTACTGTATTTGTGTTTCTCTGACTTATTTTACTTAGCATTAATACCCTCAAGGTGGAACCACGTTGTCACAAATGGCAAGATTTCATTCTTTTTAGGGCTGCATAGTATTCCATTGTTTGTGTCTATACGCTACATTTTCTTTATCCATCTACCCATTGATGGACACTTTAGATTTATTGTGGCAATCATTTTGAAGCATGTACAAGTATTGAATCACGTTGTTATATTTCTGAAACTAATATATGTCAACTGTACCTCAATAAAAAAAATTTTTTTAATCACAATACTAACATTTACTTAACATTATGGTGTGGCCAGTAATAGGCACTTTCAGGCACAATCTCATTTGATCATCACAAGACCCTTGTGAGCTCGTATCTGAATTTTAAACATCAGGAAATGGAATCTCCAGGAGGTTAAGCAGTGTGCTCAAGGTCAAATAATGAGTAAGAGGGAGATTTGGGATTCCAACTCAGGCTGTCTAGTCCCAGAGTGCCCTTAGCTCTTAACTTGTCCCTAAGTTATAGGTAAAATATGTATAATGTATGGTGATGGGTACACAATTGTTCAATAAATGTCACTTTAATAAATAAAAGATGGCTGGATGTCTAGATAAGTGGGTGGATGGTTAAATAGACAGATGGGTTAATAGATGAGTAGAAAGGAATGATGTCTTTAGGGGCACCTGGGTGACTCAGTCGGTTGAGCGTCCTACTTCAGCTCAGGTCATGATCTCGCAGTTCGTGGGTTCAAGCTCTGCGTCAGGCTCTGTGCTGACAGCTCGGAGCCTCGAGCCTGCTTCAGATTCTGTGTCTCCCTCTCTTTGCCCCTTCCCCGCTCATGCTCTCTGTGTCTCAAAAATGAATAAATGTTTTTAAAAAAATAAAAAATCAAGAAAGAAAGGAATGATGTCTTTTTCCTGAAGATGATCTCCATCATGGCTTGCTTTGTGGACAAGGCTTAGCCCACAGAGCCTTCAGGCACAGATGTTGTTCCTGGAAACAGGGGTTTGTCTCCTAAAACTGCATTCAACAAGAACTCCATACTTCCTCCTCTATTGCCAAGCCATGTCTGCAACTACCAGGAGCTACTAGAGGAAAAGTGGAGAGGAGGCAGAGTGTTTGCACACACCTCATCCCCAAGGACAGAGGACATCTGGAACAGGTGTCATTAATCATCCATCTCCCCCTGACAGGTGGACTGCAGCACAGTCTTGGAAATCCATAGGCTGGGCCCCACAGCCACACGGATGCCATCCAAGAAGGCTTAGTGTTGAGGTTCGATTGCCATGTTTAAACATAAACAGCTCGTTTTTCCCGTGCCTTGTTTTCTGTGTTTCCATTATCTGGCGAAGTTGGGTCCAATTGAGAAGGAGGCAGCTGTGTTTGGGGAGCGATTGTCTTCTTCCCAGTGGGCACGTGAGCTGAGTTCTCTATTGTCCACATCTGTGGCCGCCTGGCTGAAAACCCAAAGAGATGCTTCTATCTTTTTCAGCACAAACACGTTTAGCCCAAAGCCCAGAAACGACTCTGCAGTAAATGGCCTCTTCCAAAGAGGAGAACCTCCTGGGCTGGGCATCCCCCTCCTTGTTCCTTAGGACACAAAAGATGTGCTGTTTTCAAACACCTACCATGTATCATAGCCTGGCACACATTAGATCTTTGAAGCAGCTCAAAAAAAGTTTTCACCATAGGGATGGAGAAATAGAGTACCAAAAATTGCAGATTTACAAAAGTCACCAAACAAGATCTGAATCCAAAGTTGATGTTTATGCCACTCTATTATGTTCTGTGCACACCAGGAGACATTTCAGTCCTGAGCAAGCACAACCTGAGCACAGACAGAAAGCCCCCCTCTACTTCTGCCTTTTAAGTCCCTTCATCAAGATTTTTTGACATGAAAAAGCCCCAGGAAGAACCAGAACCTGATGGAAAAGACGTGGCTTCTGGAGTCAAACAAACCTGAGACTGAATCTTGGATCCATCACTATCTGGTACCATATATCACTAAACTTCAGTTCCCCCACTTGCAAGATAGACATGAAAGTTATATCCATTTGAGAGGAAAGTGGAGATTACGTGAGAGAGAAATCATGTTCATCCTTTGAGGCTTAGCATAAGTATCAGTTACTCAGAAACACCTTCCCTGGCCCCTAAATCAGGTTAAATCTAGTTGCTTTTCACCATGAAGACTTTCACTATACCCTATGCTTCTCCTTGTAGAACACCTATTATGCTCATAATTCCTTCTTAACTACATGTCCCCCTTCTAGACTCTAAGAATTATGATAATTGAATGTATTTTACTTGTCTTCCACTCTATAACCACGTCCTAGAACAGCACTGGACATATAATGCATAAGCAAGAAATAATTACTGAATTGTAGTGATATTTACAAATCAACTAGCATAATTCCTGGCACGCAGTAGGTATTCAGTAAGCATTAGTTCTTCTTCTCTTTCCCCTGGATGTATTGAGACACATGAGGTTTCCTTATTCCCTCTGCTTTACTATAGCCAGTCTTGATGGAAAACAGATAAGCGGTAGGCCAAAGCAGCTAACCCAAGCCAAACGCTAAACAGGGCAGTGCTAACAAGCCTTAGGCAACACGGAAAAGGGCTTCAAGCCCAAGAGTGTGGCCAGGAATGATCAAGACATACTTTGTAATGTTTATGTATAACGTGGTAGAATACTGAGGGGTAGAGACCAATGGTTGGCAGGTTGGCATAGCAGCAGGTAGCTAGCAAGCAAAGAAATGCAAGTGGAAAATGGGGCCGGGGAGGGTGGGGGGGGGGGTGGACTGCAGATGTGGCCTTCCACCCAGAGGCAGACATGAAGGTTGCCAAGTCAGAACAGTTGCCTCACAGACTCCCTTCCATTTGATGGAACGGCTACTTCTGGCCTCCCTGACAGCAGTGCCAATATTTGGATGCCAAGCGGTAGCCTTCTTGGGGCTAGAACATGGGAATTCACTGTGAACTGACCTTTGCTGGGAGCCAGAGAAAGGAGAGGACAGGCAAGGGAGAAGTTGTGGACCGAGTCTTGAAAACGGCTTACTCAGAGAGAGATGGCAACCTAGTGCACCTTCTCTTACTGATTCCTGACCTTGATACTGACCCTGTCGCCCTTGAAACAGTTTCCTGCCTGGCTTCTGAGTGCCAGGCACATGCTTCCTTCTGACCCTGTAATGTGAGCTGTTTCTTGTTGACTGGCTCCGTCCTTGCCCCTTCTCTGTGACTCCTACTTGAATAATGAGCTCTAAATATATTTTCTTGTTCTAAACCATTTTTCTTTTCTAATGCTAAATTATAAGGCTTGTGTGTGTCAGCAGGAAAACGTGCCCTGCTTTTCCAAAGGATGCAGAGATGCTCTAGACATTCTTCCAAACTGCTGGGGGTGGGGGGTGCATTTCCACTGTCGTACCAGTCCTGCAGTGGAGGCTGGTCCATGGGCAGCACACATCGAGCAATTACTGGCTCAACCCCAAGCTCCCCAATTATTTCTGAAAACGTTCAGAATGAAGAAAGACCTGCTCCTAATTATTTAAAATGAAAAGCCAGAGATGCACATACGGCAAAGGACTTCTCGTACCTCCTTTATTTCTCACATCTGGCTGGCACCATCAAATACCACTGAATTTACCTGGACTTCTTGTAAGTCCCAGAAATTACAGGCAAACCAACAACAGCTCAAATTTTTTTCCTCTTCATATCATTATCGCCAGCTAATGGAGGGGTGGTTACAGGAAAAAAAAGGATCAGAGACAGATGATTCTGGGTCTCTCACTGCTATGCTCTTTCCTGGAAAAAGAGAACTTACTCTTTGGGTCCCATTTGATTGTTTTTCTTTGAATCACGTAAAATATCAGTCTTGTAGAAAATGTGACACAATTAGCCATTACCTACAAGTTGGGTCCTTTTTAGAGAGGAGTTCTTGTCCATTAAGAAGCAAGTGTTACCAAAGCCAGAGTTAACAGGTTCAGCATAATAGACATTTGCACATGCAAATGGCAGGAAGCAGTGAAGTTAAATACAGATAGCACCAGCCATGAAGTCAGGGGCCCTCCTGACCACCAGTATCTGAATAACCTTGGGCAAGTTTCTTGATCTCTGCAACTGAGTCTCCTCGCTGGGTGGGCTGGGATCTCCCTAGATGGTTTCAAGGGGCCATTCTAAGGCTCATATAAGGTAATAGATGAAATCAGGATACCTGCATTAGAATCCTTACATCCCTAGGTTCTATTCTCTGCCCCTGGGTTAATAGGAATACTCCCCAAACAAATCAGGAAACATAAACCTCTAACCAGAAACCTTAGAAAATCCAGGGAAGTGGTGACCCTTTTATTACAATTCTCAAAAATGCAAATCTCTCTACCTATTTAACTGGGTTATCCAAAGAACAGAGAAAGGGTTTTTATTATTCATTACTTTGAGGGAAAATTGATTAAATGTGTGACTTTACCTGGAAAAAGGCTATGGCTCTGATTTAAATCTGAATACACTTCCAGGCTGGTGGATGGTATCATTTACCACCACGCCCCCACCACACACACACACACACACACACACACACACACACACACACTCTCTCTCTCTCTCTCTCTCTCTCTCTCTCTCTCTCTCTCTCTCTCTCTCTCTAACTTGTGTGGAGATACTGGAAAATATTAAATAGCCATTTTAAATTATAAAAGACAAGGGGCCTTATATTCACTGATGGTCTCCTCTCCCTGGGCAGCTCTGAATTAGCAAAAGCATAGAGTCCTAAAAATAACAGGGCAAGAGAGAGACACTCTTTCACACGGGTTTGTATGAGCACTTTGATCACTTTCCCATCAAACTGTGCATTTCTGTATAGGAAACAAAGAACAGCTTGTCTCCACAGTCTATTATAATTACCACTAAATGCTCCAGAAACTTGGCAGTTTTGAATTTCATAACACCCATGACTGACATTCCTAATTAATACTATTGTTTTTCTCCTCTGGCTGAATTTCCTGAATGCCAACATGCATCGCATACACTAAAAACAGACATTAAAGAAAATAACATCAGTGTTAATCTCCAGCATAAATATATCAAATGCCTCAGTGAAGTGTATAGAAAAGAGCTGGATTCCTATAAATAATGGAGCATCCCTGCCCGATCATCTTTATCCTCCTACGCTAATAAGATGATAATCTTTCTCCTCCTGTGTCCTTGCTCTCAGATTTCAGAACAGCTTTGGGTGAAGTGCACTCCCAGCTCTTTTCTTCTCTTGCTTTGCTTTTAAGTTGCAGATTGAAACTTTCAAAGAAAACCTTCTAGCTTAAGTTAGAAAAAGCATCCACTGGGCACTCTATAAATAGGGAATCCACAGAAGACAGCAAGATGGTGTAATTTGTGCTTTCTAATGGATGCTTCTCTGGTTTGCGTTGAGCTAAGAGCATCCAGTATTTGCTGATGTCCTCGTTTACTATGTTGGATGGTTTAGAGGAGGGATTTTGGCATCAGGGGGCTGTACGTTTTGAATCCTGCCTCTGCCATCTAGCTGGGCCATTTCCGTAAGCTTTTTCTGAGCCTCAGTTTTCTCATCTGTAAAGGGTAGGTAATAATAGGACCCACGGCACAGGGCTGCTGTGAGAATCCAATGAAAAAAATATTTAGCAGAGATCCTGGCACATAGTAAATAGTAACCCAGTGTACTTATTAAATTTACCATAAAAACATACCCAGGCCTAAGAAAATACCAGGCACAGGGGCACCTGGGTGGCTCAGTCGGTTGAGCACCTGACTGGCTTGGGCATGATCTCACCACTTGTGAGTTCAAGCCCTGCATCGGGCTCTGTGCTGAAAGCTCGGAGCCTGGAGCCTGCCTCCAGTTCTGTGTCTCCCTGTCTCTCTGCCCCTCTCCTGCTTGTGCTCTCTTTCTCTCAAAGGTAAGTAAATGTTAAAAAATAATATTAAAATTTAAAAAATTAAAAAATAAAAGAAAATACCAGGCATGTAATACAAACACAACAGACTCATATGGTTGAAGTGATAAGAAAGATACCCGTCTGAGGTGCCCAGGACTCTAAATTGTTTGAAGAAAAAAGAAAGGAATTTTGTGAGAGTCTAGGATACACATGGTAATGAGGGATAGACAGCTGCTTCTTCCATAGATGCCCAGGGCCTCAGACAGTATCAAAAGGCAGAAACTTAAAAATGAA
The DNA here is from genome assembly GCF_018350175.1 of Felis catus. Lineage (NCBI taxonomy): Eukaryota > Metazoa > Chordata > Mammalia > Carnivora > Felidae > Felis > Felis catus. The sequence continues at coordinate 36,485,898 of NC_058383.1, forward strand.
AATTAAGCCTTGTGACTTGAGAGGTGCATGCATATATGATTCTACACCTTCCGTTCCTCACCCCATAATCACTGGTTTCGTTGGTGTTGCTTTTGATCTTGATGAGTTCCCTATGGATGTGGGCTACAGAACGATTTTACCCACTCAGCATTCCTATCTTGCTTCCTCTTGTTTTTCTTTTTAATTCAAAATGGATTATTATGTACTACCTTTATTGTGGTGAAATACAACATAAAATTTACCATTGGTGACATTTAGTACATTCACCATGTTGTATAACCCTTACCACCATGTAGTTTCAGAACATTTTCATTGCCCAAAAAGAAGTCTCACCAAGTTCACCCATCCCACCCACATCTCCCCTGACAACCACCAGATTGGTCTCTGTATTTAAGAGTCTGGTTTTTTGTTGGTGTCTTTTTTTCTTTGTTCATTTCTTAAATCCAACCTCTGAGCGAAATCATACGGTATGCATCTTTCTCTGACTTATTTCACTTAGCATTATACCTTCTAGGTCCATCCACGATGTTGCAAATGGCAAGGTTTCACTAAGAGTACCCTCACCATGATGAACACTGAATAATGGTTCAATCATTATATGGTATACCTAAAACAAATACGACACTGTATGTTAATTACACTTTAATGTTTTAAAAAAAGGAAACCTCACATCCCATAAGCAGTTCTTACCAATCCCTAAAAACCATGTATCTGCTTTGTGTCTATGAATTTGTGTCTGGATTTGCCCATCTGGATACTTGATAAAGGGAATCATACACAACATTTGACCTTTTATGTCTGGCTTCTTTCATTCACGTGTAATGTTTTCAAGGTTCATTCACCTTGTTGCATATATTAATACTTCATTACTTTTGGTGTCTGAATAACAATTCACTGTATGGATAGGCCACATTTTCATAATCAGCTGATGGAAAGGTGCCTGGGTGGCTCAGTCAGTTGAGCATCTGACTTCGACTCAGGTCATGATCTCACGGTTCACGAGTTCCAGCCCTGCGTCGGGCTCTGTGCTGACAGCTCAGAGCCTGGAGCCTGCCTCAGATTCTGTGTGTGTGTGTGTGTGTGTGTGTGTGTGTGTGTGTGTGTGTGTGTGTGTCTGCCCCAGCCCTGCTTGCACTCTGTCTCTCCAAAATGAGTAAATGTTAAAAAAAAAATTTAATCAACTGATGGACATTCGGCTATTATGAGTAGTGCTGCTATAAACATTCACGTGCAAATCTTTTTGTGGACCTCTGAACTTAGATATATATTTGCCAGATCATACAGTAATTCTATGTTTAACTTCTAGTTTTGATATCCTAAGTTTCTACTCAAGAGCCATCCCTTCCTCACGCTCTCTCCCCATGGTTTTACCTCAACCAGTCACCTTACTGAACCCTCTTTAACAGGTCTGATTTAGGGATAGATCTGTGACCCAGGCTAACCCAAGGAACATAAGCAACATGGCTTTTGCAGAAATTCAGCTCCCACCTTACTGCTGGATGGGCAAAGACAGTAATACAGAAGCTGCTGGTGGCCATAATTCCACTGAGAGAACCTGTCTGGAAATGAAGATGAAACACAAGAAAGAATTTAAGGGCTGATTCTTTGAAATATCATTAGAGGATCGGGATCCCATCATGCCTAATAGGAAAGACAGATATACCCTGTGGAATTTTCAGCTTTGTGAGATAACATTTTGTTTTCATTTAGTTTTGAGTTGAGACTTTGTTGTTATTCAACTACTGTATGTGGTTACTCAGACAATACTAATGGATTGAGTGCCTGGGTAAGGATTATTTCAATTTAAATTTTGTAACATATCATGAATACTCCATATGTAGCTATGATGCTTATTTTCATGTGTCAACTTGACTGGGCAAAAAGCCACCAGATATTTGGTTAAACATTATTCAGGGTGTGTGTGTGCAGTTGTTATTTTTTTTAAGTTTATTTATTTCTTTTGAGAGAGACAGAGACAGTGCAAGTGGGGGGAGGGGCAGAGTGAGAGGGAGACAAAGAATCCCAAGCAGGTCCACACTGTCAGCAGAGCCCCACATGGGGCTCAAACTCACAAAATTGTGAGATCATGAGCTGAGTCGAAACCAAGAATCAGAAGCTTAATCTACTGAGCCACCCAGGTGCCCATGTGCAGGTGTTTCTTGATGGGATTAACATGTTAATTTGTAGAATGAGTAAAACAGATTGCCTTCTCTGGTGTGGCTAGGACTCACTAGGTCCACTGAAGACCTAAGGAGAAGAAAAAAGCTGACTAAGGGGAATTAAGAGGTCTACATTTCCAGTTATAAAGTAAGTCACAGAGATGAAAAACTACAACATAGAAAATAAAGTCAATAATACTGTAATAAAGTGGTATGGTAATGACACGGTAAGCACTGAGTAATGTGTATCATTGTTGCATCTTTATGTTGTACAACTGAAACTAACATAACCTTGTATGTTAATTATATTCTGATTTTTTAAAAAGGCTGAATAAGGGAAAATTTGCTCTCTCCGCCTGTCTTCAAGCTGGGACACTGGTCTTCTCCTGCCTTCAAACTCAGACTGAATCTTACACCATCAGCTCTCCTGGTTCTCATGCCTTTGGACTCAGACTACAACTACACCATCGACTCTACTGGGTCTCCAGCTTGTCAAATGCAGATCTTGGGATTTCTCAGCCTTTATAGTTACATGAACCAATTCTTTATAATGAATGTGTGTGTATATCTATCCTATCGTTCTGTTACTGGGGAGAATCCTGATTAATAAATAACACTAATTATGGTAATACTTCCCCTACCAACAGCATGGGCAACCAGCCCCAGAGCAATTGAATGAGATAAACAAGCCAAGGAGAAGCTAACACCAAAGGGGTCAAAAGTGTGTTCCATCTGCTACGAGTCCAGTGACTTTAGACCAGACAGACACATTTCCCACATAATGGTGAACTACCTCCAAACAGGCATGTAAAACAGAAGTGGGATGGAAGAGAGGAGGTGCCTGCTGTTAAAAGCACTGTCACACACAAAGTAAGAACAGTGACATCTCTAGGACAGTGGAGAGGAGAGGGAGAGGGTGCTGGTTCAGTTAAATGAAGAATTACACATACCCACCGACCTGTCACTTCCCCGAAGCCCTGGTAGGCTACAGTTTTATCTCAAGAGGAAAACGATCCAGCCTAGATCTAGCCTGTTTATGCTACCAGATAAGGGATTGCAGAGAAGCCTGGAAATGTATGATTGTGTCACTGATTACTCCAGAAAGTACTTTCCAGCAGCCCTGGTGGTTATTAGAACCACCTCCAGCGCTTTATGCTACCAATCAAGCCTTATGTTCAAAGCTGTTCTTTCTCACAGATCTCTAAAGCTCTATGTTAAGCTTGGGAAAAAGATACAACTTGTGCTTCAAGGTTTATTCAGCTTAGCAAAGACCTCAGAGATGACCTTAATTTTATATTTTTCTGAGTTCTTTTTAAAAGCTCTTTTTTAAAAATGTACTGGTTGATGATGTGGTTGCTAGAATGCCCCCCACCCCTGCATGATGCACAAAGTGCTGTATTTCTAGAAATGTCTCATTATAAAGCCAACTAATACAACCGCTGCCATCCCCTGAATGTGGTCCAGACACGGATCGCTCAGACTCCACAGAGATGTCCTTGCCACAGGCTGTTTCACTGCATCCATAAGCTCAGCCCCCAATTCACTTTAAAGTCTCATTAGCAGACACAATCCCCTTGACTAACCTGGAGAAGTGATGAAGGGGTTATTTCTTTTTCTTCTTGCTACTTCGTAATTTCTGGCTTAGTGCTAAGGCTAAGCAAGAAAATAATACTAATAGGGCTTTTCCACAGAAACACCAACTTGAGAAGACAAATTAAAAGAAAGCCATACATGAAGCAGAAAAATAAGAAAAGCTATATAACATCTGATCAACCCAAAAAATACAGACTACATATGATCTTAAGTACACATTTTAAAATCTGACTGTGTACCAGACCACAAAGAAAATCTCAAAATTTTGTTTAAGTTGATAGTTAATGGACCACAATTACTCCATCAATCCTATAAAATTAAAAGTAAATAACCCAAAATGGGCCCCCCAAATCATATGTATACTTCATAATTTAAAATCACACTTTAAAAGAGAAAATCAAAATGGAAATTACAAACTATGGAGAATCTAATGATAAGGGTTTGCAGAGCAAATGTGACAGGGTATAGCCAAAGTAGTTCTCAGAGGAAAATATATAACCTTAAAATTAAGTATTAGAAAGTAAGCAAGAGTAAGTAACTAAGTCAAGCTTCCTTTCAACTCAGTCTTTTGGTGGGTGGGGATGGGTATAAAATAAACCTAAAAAAATACAGTAATTATGAAAGTTTAAAGCAACTGTTAATGAAACCAAATCAAAACAAAACAAACAAGAACCACAAAAACAGAGGGGTGAATTAATCAAGCCAAATGCTGTTACTTTGTTAATATCAGCAATGATTTGTCCTGAAAGTAAATGGAGGCACAGGCATCTTTATCAACCTCAATTTAGCTTTTTGGGGAGGGGGACACTCAGAACAGCTGTGCCAAGAAGCTGCCAAACCCCCAGGGCCACACATTTGTAGACTTTTCTCCATTTTATCCATGTGTGTTTGATAAAAGGATAGAAGGAAACACTTAGGATGGTCCACGGAGCTGAGAAAGGTTTATTCCATGTGGACCAAGAAGGTGAAATCAAGACTGGTCCACCTGAGATCAGTGAAGGACCCTGGGTTGGCTCATGAACATCACATTTTGGCCACCCTGATATTTTCAAATAGTTTCTCTTTGACTTAAAACAGGAGACATAAAGACCTATTCTTTACTCAGAAAAAAGTTAACAAGTGGGAAGGGAGATGTAGGTTAAAACTCCTCCTTGAGGTTCCCAGCTACATCACTCCTCGCCTATCTAAAGTAGACATCCCCACCCCACCCCCAGGCCACTCCCGTCATAGCACCCATTGCCTTCTTCCTTGGAATTCATCACAGTCTGTAAGTATCTTGTTTAGTAATGACTTTAATTAACATATTGTCCCCATCTGTCCCTACTGACATGTAGGCTCCAAAGGGACAAATCTGCTCTGTCCTGTCCACTGTTCTCTTCCCCAGGCTCTCGTATGAAACCTAAGAGATCCATGGAATAACATTAATGTCATGAATGCAGCAATATGCCTTGTCATGGAAACAGTATGCAATATTAGGGAAGACTCCAATGAGCTCTGTTTACTGTGCCAAGGGATCACAAGGCCTTTGCTTCATTTCGTGAGTACCCACAGAAAAGAAATGAGAAGGCAAATGGGATAATGAGGGGCATTCAGGCATTTATTTCACACACTGGGAACTTAATCAGAACTCATACTCTGATAGAGCTTCCTTGCCCTTCTCTCCAGCTGCCACTCTTCCAAATGGCCTAAATACCCCCACACTGGGTATTCCCAGTCAGGCTTAAAAGGGCTCCAGTCAACTGGCACTGGTGCCACAAGCATCCCTTGGGTGCATCCTTTCTCTGCCATTAAACATGTGAAGAAGCTGACACGGTCTGGAAGATTTCTCTTGTAGAATCTGACAGGCTTGAGTGGGTGGCAGTTTTGACGGCTAGGGCCTGATTATCCCATTCACCCTTTGACATCTCCTCTGCTCTACTACTCTCTCAACACACTTGTGCCAATAACTGCTTTCGGCAGATGCCTCTGAGAAACCAAGGCCTGCTGACACCGACCCGCACTTCTGTGGGCTCTGAGGGCATTGCATGGCTGTGCCTAGCGTTAGCAGGCATGTGGAATGAGGCCTCTGAAAGCAGTCAGGCCCAGGAAAAATGTGAATGCCTAAGAGGATGGAGTAGACCTCTCTTTCCTCTCATCCTGAGTTTTCTAGGCTCTGTTCTAAGATCAGTGGCATTTAGGAAATACCTGACAACAGCTAGACAAAGCCTAGTCATGTACCCATTCATATATTCATTCATTCATCCACTAAAAATTCAGAAAGTACCAATGATATGCCAAACACTGAACCAGGTGCCGGGAACAGGGTAGTCACCAATGGCTCACCACCCCCGTGGCACCAGCTGGTTGCCAAGACCACAAACACCCCATCCCAAATATTTTCTCAATTATAATCATTGCTACAAATGGAAGGAAGGAGGTGGTATGTGACCAGTAAAGAGGTCAGAGACAGCCTGTCTGATGGGATGGATTTAAAGCTTAAGGAGAAGGAACCGGCTGCCTGCAAAGCAAGAGGCAGGGTGTTTAAGGCAGAGGGGACAGTTTGCAGGTGTCAAGTTCTGACAAAGGGAACAGTTTGTTCGAGGAGATAAAAGGAGATCAATGCAGCTAGAGCACAATGACCAGGGAGAGAGCAGGGATGATGAGAAAGAGGTGGGCAAGGACAGGAGTGGGAAGAGCCTTGTATGTGAGGAAGAGGCTTTGGGACTTTCTTTGTTATGAAGAACGTGAGAAACCAGAGGAAGATTTTCAACGGGAAGCAGCATTACTCTTCTATGGGATCTAGGACTTAGAAAAAAAGAAAAAGAAACGTGGAACACGAGGACCAAAGGCCAGCACGTTTTCTGGGACCAAGTCACAGGTTCTTCACCTTAAATACAAGAAGCCCTATTGGAGATTAACATTAAGATTACTGGGTCTTGCAAAAAAAATCGCTGGGAAAAATAACCCGAATCTGTTTATTTTTAAGGCAATCACAACTCATTCCAGAATACAGCATTGCTCAAGAAACCCTGAGCCAAGAGATGCAGTTCCTTTAAGATTTTACTACTTCTACGTCAACCACCAAAACAAAAAAAAAGCAGACAGGACAGCCCTGACAAGAGGCACACAGACAAGATGAAAGCAAGAAGGGAAGGCATCTGGGGCAGAAGGCAGTGCACCATGAATGTCTGTGGTCTCAGGCAGCCAAGGAACTTTACAGCACCTGGGATGTCCTGAGCACTGACCGGTCCCTACAGAGGTCTACTGCCTCATTTACTAATACCTTGCTTCACTTATAACAAAACGTGGAAGGAGCTGGAGGCAGCTTTCCTACCAAGTTCCAGCTACCAACTTTGGAACCCACATTTGCCTCTTGAATGTCTGTGATGGGGGAAGCTGAGTGGCTAATATAAAAACCGATGAGGGGACCCAGAATATGGTGCTTTCCAAGAGTTTTACACGGGTTTGCCACCCAATCTTCCACACAGCTGTTTCCCCTACAGCACCTAGCATAGTGCTTTACAATGAATAAGGGCTTAGTAATTGTTGAGTACAATCCACACATAAACTGTACAGGACACTAGCATTAAAGATTAGAATGCATCTCCCAAGCTCTCTCTGATTATTAACGTCACTAAACCCATTTTAACTGGCTGTGAGTAGGGATTTTGCAACCTCCATGTTACTGGCATTTGGGGATGCATAATTCTCTGTTGTGGGGAGGCTTTCTCGAGCATTTTAGGATGTTTAGCACCATCACTGGTGTTAGAGACCACATGTTTGTATTCCTCCCCCCCCCCCCCAATAATTCACATGTTGAAACCTACCCCTCATGCTGATGGTATCAGTAGGTAGGGTCATTATCAGATGATTAAGTTATGAGGGTGGAGCCCTAATGAAGGGGATTAATGCTCCTATAGGAGAGGCCCCAGAGAGCTCCCTCACCTCTTCTACCATGTGAGCACACAGGGAGAATACGGCTGTCTATGAACCAGGAAGCAGGCCCTCACCACACATCAAATCTGTCAGTACCTTGATCTTGGACTTCCCAGCCTCCTGACTGTGGGAAGTAAGGTATTACATTGTAACAGACCAAAACGACTAAGACACCTGGTCTCTACTTACTTGATGCCAGTAGCACATCCCCTTCCTTCTTTGTGATCAACAAAAATATCTCTAGACGTTGCCAAAAGTCCTCAGTGTGTGTGTGTGTGTGTGTGTGTGTGTGTGTGTGTGTGTGTGTGCGCGCACGCACGCGCACACACGCACACACACACACGCAGGCTACATGCAAAATCACTCCCACTGAAAACCACTGCTATAGGTAAGAACAGTCATTAAGCATTTACTATGTACCAGGCACGGTCTTAGCCACACAATCTACATTTTTTCTGTAATTCTCGCAACACAAGGGTGAGACAGGTGTTACTACCCTCATTTTACAAATGAGGAAACTAAGGCAAAGGGGCGCTACACAGCTCAAAAGTGGTGGGGCAGGGTGCTGAACATGCCTGCCCAGTTCCAACCAGCACTAGCTCTCTTAATCACATCAGACTGCTTTCTGGGTCACTACTGACTTATCACAAAGATCCAAAGAATTCCACACAATTCTTTACTTTTCATGGTTTACATTTTCATTAACAAATTTCTTAAGGGGGAAAAAAAACTGGCAGAAAATAAAACGTTTAAGAAATCGCTCTAGGTCAGCAGTTTTCAAAGTGTAGTCCAAGTCCCCAAGACTCTTTTAAGGGTTTTGCTAAACAAAAACTATTTCACAGCTACACTATCATGTTATTTGCCTTCTTCGTTCCCACCTCTTGTGAGTGTACAGTGGGCTTTTCCAGAGATTACTGGAGGTGTGATGGTATCATTGCTGTAGCAGATAATAGAATATGGAGTCACGCATTCCTGCATTTCCAAAAGTTTTCAGTTTCAAATTTCTAACACAGTAACTATCAGCAGATATAATCCATATGAACAAACGCTCTTCAGTATTTTTAAGACTGTAAAGGGATCTCAAAACCAAAACGGTTGAGAACTCTTGCTTTAGATTTAAAGAAACTCAAAGGTGTAACAGTCCAATGGAATGTGTCAACTTTGCTGGAATCCCAGTGTTTGAAGGGGTGTTTAAAAGCATATTTGGGGGAACTTGGAAAATCTGAATATTTACTGTATTTTAGACAACATTAGGAAATTTTTGCCAATTATTTCTCGGGTGTGTGCAAGTTTTGATTATGAACAGAATTTTTTTTATTCTTAGAAGATACAGGCTGAAGGTTTTGAGGTTGATATCTACAATTTACTATGGCTCATGTACACACAAAACATGCACATGCACACACATTTTCATGCACATGCATGTGGACAAAAAGGTGGCAAAATGTTCCCAGGTGTTGGATCTGGGTGGTGGGTATATATCATACATTTTATGGTTCATTCATTATATATTTTTAAACTCAATGCTTAATAATAACGAAAAAAATATATTTCATTTTGAGTCATGAAGAGGCATGGTAAAGGAAAAGAGGAGACCTTTTAGTTTTTCTCTTCTAAATCTTACAAGAAAAATGGCAGGTGTAAAGTGAGTGGATAACTGGATGGACATGCCATTGGCCCAGGGATCCTGGCCATGTAAGAAAAAGCTTGGGACTAATTCAACATGGCACTTACCTCCTCAACCCTATTTCGAGCCATTCTTGGAGAGACAGGACTCTCTCTTGGATGTGCTGACAATTCACCTTCTATCTGCATACACAGCAACATCTAAAGCCAGGTCAGAATCCTTCAGGCTCTACATTGGGACGCTCATTCCCATCTAGTCCTCTGTCCTGGAGGGTACTACCTTACTCACCATTCAGCCTGCTTGGTCTTACCTCTCAGGCATAGCAGGCACCTTCAAGGATCATTCATGGCCCAATTAATGGATCTGTTTCATCAGCTTAGCTCTAAACTAGTTATTTTAAACACTTTACTTCTATGGCAAATACAAAAACAAAATAATGAGCCATGCAGGGAGGAAAGTGTAAAAATTATCTAAATAGAGCAAACTGCAACCATAAATTTCATGTCTCTTCAAGAGATGATAAAAACACCCAATTGGAATAGCACCCGGGTGATTTAATAAACTTAAAAGAACACATCGCACAACACATGGCATTCATTACTCATGTTGAAATGGTAATAAATTCGGAAGTCTGGTACAAGCATCTGGAGGGTATTATCTCCCTCTAGGTTCTAGCTGTGAAATGATGAGCCAAAGTTTCCTTACTTGTCAATGGGAAGACCACCATTGGGGCAGTGAGGACAACCTGGTGAGGTTCTCCTGGTCATAAAGACTCAAAGCGAGTCAAGAGCTTGCATCAAATTACTCTCTCTTAACGGGGCACTTGGGAGTACCATTAACACCAGTTAGTCAAGCAAAAGACCTTGGCTCTTAACATCATTTTCCTGTTCTTAATAATCCAGCACCCCCAAACAACCTGAGTCGTGAGTTCTCAATGCATAAGAAGGCACTTGTATCTAAATCTGAAGTTCTTAAACTTGTGTGTGTGTGTGCCTTGAACCTCCATTTTGGTGTAATGAAGACTATTATGCAAACAGACTCATAAACACAGAGAATAAACTGCTGGTAATCAAGGGGGTGGGGGAGAGTACGGGGAAAATAGGTGAAGGGGATTAAGAGGTACAAACTTCCAGTTATAAATTAATAAATCACAGGGATTAAACAAAAGACTATGCACCCCCTCTCAGAATGTTTTTAAATTCATAAAAACAGGACACACAGGATTACAAAGAGCGTCAACAGTATTGCAATAGAGTTACCAAAATATTTTTAAAACAAACTTGTGATTTGGCAAGAGACCAGTCTCTTTATTAATGCATTGAATAAAAAGATCTAGCAGCAGACCTAATAACAACCATAATTTTAAAGTAGTGAGTGATGAGCATAAATAATATTTGGGGATATCAGCAACAACTGTAATGTGATATGAAAAGATGTATGATTCGATAGGTGACAGTCACAGATTCTGTGAAAAAAAAAACCATTGCGCTTTGTTGTCTACATTCATAAATGAAGATGCTAACTTACCAGTTAAAGTGAAAGCAAATAAATATGTCCTTTTTTCACATCCCAGTTCACAGACTCCTCGAATTCTATCCCTGGACCCCTGGGTTAAAAACGTCTCATCCCCAACCTTCAAGAATCTCGGCAGTGGTTAATCTTCAAGACACAGTCATTTGGACAAAGATCTATTTCTGACCCTAAGGCTCCCCCTCTGAACTTGTCTCTGCCTTCCTAGCCCTTCCAGCCTGTGGCTATAAACTGCTGTCTCCCTTCCTTCCTAGCCTCAAGCGCCCTGCTTCCCTAACTGGGCTGTGCTTCCTCTTCTCCTGGACCTGCATTCTTTCAACAGTATCTATGTGGTTTGTTCCTTCACCCATTCAACATAGATCTCTTGGTCCCTATTATGTAACAAAGAGGGTTTCAAGCCTGAAATAAATAAAGATACAAGACCACCAGGAGCAACAGAGCCTCCCTCCCTAAAACCATAAACTTTCTAAGGCCAGGAGACCATGTTCCTGATGTTCTCTCTGTATCCCCAGGTCTCAGCATGGTAACTATACAGAAACATCAATAAATATTTCTTGGATGACGGATAGTTGTATGGAATGATGAGGAGGTGAGTAGATGGGTAAATGTGTAGATGGATAGATGGATGGACAGATAAATCTTTATCTTTTGAGTATTTATTATTATAGGTGCACCCTGACCCCCTCAGTTAAAACAGCCAGTTGGCTTTCCCAGTTTTGTACTGGTGCCCTGAATCACCCTCCACACAATACTCATGGTCAAACTCTGCTCTGGTGAAGGAAAGGCAGAGAATGGAGGGCCCCTCCACAGAGTAAATTGATCTGGAAACTCACTGCAGTTTTCCAAAGTCAAGAAGCATCAGGCTAAATCCCTCAAGGAAATCAAGTGTCCCAATCTGATGATCAAAGTCAGATGATGACCTTAGAAGATAGTTATTCAAGTTTCACATTCAGGTCATACAACCTGACTCCCCTTGCTTGTTTCAGCCCCAAACTTGTATTGTATTAAGAAATTTGCTCTGCCTCTGTCAGGATACCTTTCATCTCTAAGTGACCCCTTAGTCTTGGGGTCTTAGCCCCCTAGCAGGTTGTTTGCCTAAGTTCCCTAACAGCTAAAGACCATAAAACACCCCAGGTCTGTTGGCATTTCCTTATCTCCTCTCACCACTCCCCTTGTTGGGTGAATCTTGACACAGCTTCTGTGACCAAGGGACTTGTAGCCCCATAGCAGATGTCCTCTCTGGCTCTGCCCTAGATTCTAGAAGATGAAATAGGATCAAGAATCTACAAGTCTCAAGATATTCCCTCCTTTATTCAACAAATAAATGCTGAGTATTTCTGTGTGACAGATGAACCGTATGTGTACTGATCAATATTCCAGACTCGAGTCAGACTGTCCGAGCTCACGTTCTTTTCCCACCACCAGTGACGGGCCCTGCGACTGTATTTTATTCACTCTAGCCTCAACTTTTTCCTTTGTAAAATGATGATAGTAAAATCCACCTCACTATCTTGTCACATGGATTAAGGATAAAAAAGATCACAAAGGGTTTTTTGTACAGTAACAGCTTATATGGTAGCTATTAATTTCTGTTGTTGGGAAAGAGGGTTCTAAGACCATATACAGCTTGAAACCAGAGGTCTACAACTCAACCAGGCCATCCCTCCAAAAAAAATTGGCAAACAGTTACTCTACTAGGAGATGCAAACCATACATATTGAGTGATGGCTGTAGGAGCTGTAGATCTTATGTTGTGTTATCATCATCATCATCATCATCATCATCATCATCATCATCACCAATAAAAGTGGGAGGAAATTTTTGGAGGTGATAGATAGGTTTAAGGTATAGCTTGCAGTGATACTTTTACAGGTGTGTAGTGATCTCCACACTCACCAACTTATATAAACATATACACCTTTTTGTATGTCAATCATACCTCAGTAAAGTGGCTTAAAATATAATCCAACTTTCTCCCAACCAGTTCTCTTAAATGAGTGTAAGAGAGTTGTGAACCATACCAACAATAATGATCATATTAAAAGCAAATAACAATTTCAACTGTGCATTAGCCATTGTGCTAAGTGCTTAAGATGGATGATTCCTTTCAGCTTTCACAACAACACTTTAAGGCAAGTATTACTGCTCATATTTTACAAAGTAAGTTGCTAAAGATCTCAAAGTCAAAATGATTTACGTAAGCACATGAATCTAACAAGGAGTGAAGCAAAGATATGAATCCAGTTTGTCCCAAGCCCCAAATGATTCATGTTAATATTTTTGATATTGATAGTAACTGGTATTATTCATTACCCTACAACACTGGTTCCCAATCACTCAATAAGCACACTCTACAAGCTCAACAATAAAAATTGCTGATGACACATGGTGAACAAGACAGACATGTTGGACACCATTCTTTTCCTCCTAGAGCTCATAATCTAGAGCTACTGGATTGGAAAGATACTTAGTCAATAATTACATATATTTTTAAAGTAATTCCCAGTGTGCAAAGTAGTTCCAAGGAGAAACAGAAAATAATATGGGGACTTCAATGGCGCCTCCTACTAATTTATACTGCCTGCAAGCCTAAGGCTTAGGTGTATTCTCAAGTTCCTAGAATCTGTTGTTAAATCCCACCCTCAACCCTCAACTCTCTCAAGGATTGTGCTGTGTCTGTGAGATGTGGAAAAAGCACAAAAGGCACACCCATTTCATTTGCCTGCAAAGCTTTGAAAGGACACACAGAACACTTTAATGTGCAAAAGACAACCATGACAGCACCTCACCCAATTGCTCCCTCTGTAGTTGCAGCAAGACTCACTTTGGAAAATTCTGGATAGGAATTTAAATCATCATTCATTACTGAACCTAGCCCTACCCATCCTCAGTCTTTTTCCAGCCAGCTGTTGCTACAGATGCCACTTCCTGCCAGATGTGTTCATAAAAAAGCCTCAATCAACCTCCAATCCCAAGCAGCAGGAGAATATTTTCAACTTTTGAGGTCTTTCCACTCTGACACAATGGGACTCCTGACTAGCTTTTCTACACCCACCAATCTTACCCCATGAAACGGGTAAAAGCTATCAAGAAGTCCATATTGAAAAGATTCATGGAACACATTTTCCTATTGATAGTCCTTGACCTGACATTTTTATCACAAACAGTAATTTCCATAATTATAGAAACCATGTCATTTTAGGTAATGCAGACCCCCTGTTATTCATGCTTTCTTTCCAACTCTGAGGGTAGCAAATTCAAGACCTGAGTTTCCCAGACTTATATCAAATGTTGGGCAATGCCCAAGTTTCAGGTGAACACAAACCCTGCTTATTGAGGAGTATTAAAAAGATTACTGACATGCATGAGTTGATAACCTGACTCAGCTATATGTAGTCTTGGGTGACATCCAAACTCTCAACATGCCAGTTATTCTCACCTGTACAAGAGTGATCACCACACTACCTCTATCTCACGGAGATGCTGGCAGGATGGGATGAAATTATACACGAAAGTGGATAACACAACTGGCATATAAAAAGTACTATGCCATAACTGCCCTTTCCCCACACCACTCCAAGCATAAAATAATAGTTAATAGAAGAGTATCCTGATGAAGATGTGATTTCTAGCCCAAAATGCTTAAAGGACTAGCATAGGAAAGAAATACCAAATTTACTCTGGGTTTTCAGGGTAGAACCAGGACCATTTATCATCCGACCATTCATCTGTTTAACAGATATTTTTTGAGTACCTAATATGAGCCAGGCCCTGTGTCCATACCTAGCACAATAGTGGAGATCAAGACAGCTATAATATGGGCTATTGTGGAGCTCGAAGCCTGGGAGCCAGGGAACAGAGTTACAGGAGAGGCCCCTAAGACACACTGTGTGGGTGACCCTTCTCACATTTAAAGCTATCTTAGGGGTGCCTTGGTGGCTCAGTTGGTTAAGTGTCCGACTTTGGCTCAAGTCACGATCTCACAGTCCCTGGGTTCGAGCCCCAGGTCAGGCTCTGTGCTGAGAGCTCGGAACCTGGATACTGCTTCAGGTTCTGTGTCCCCCTCTCTCTCTACCCCTCCCTTGCGCACACTCTCTTTCTCTCTCTTTCTCTCTCAAAAATAAAGTAAAACATTTTTTAAAAAACTATCGGAGAAATATTGGAATATAGTGAGTTTCCCATCATATGAAGTATTCATCCAAGGTCTTCGGACATTGTAAAAGGGACTCCACATGAGATGGAAAACTGGAGTTCTGAAATCCCTTCCAACCTGCCAACACTTTGAGAAACAGGAGTCCAGAATTCATCTTCTGGAAATTTAACTAAATTCCTTGCTCTTCTATCCACATAGCCAGTGTTTATTAACACACTTTAATGCCTAGCATGTGGCAGCAATTAAATACATATTCAATCTATTTAACCTGTTTCCATTGGTTTAACACCCATATCAGGCATTATTTATACCCTATTGCTGCTTCTTTTAAGCCTATCACATATTTTATCCCTTCACAAGAGTAGGCAGTTTAAGAATATTCTTAGATGACAAAAAAAAAGGCACAAAAAGTACTGAGAGTCAATCAACTGTTGATAAATACCCTGGCTCTAACTCTCGTCTGCTATGTAACCTTCTACAAGTTATTCAAATTCCAGAAGCCTCCATTTTCCCACCTGGACAATGCATAAAGTAGTCCTTAACAGTAAGTATTACAGGGAGAACTAAATGAGGCAGCAGAGGGGCCCCCTGGGTGGCTTAGTCGGTGAGGCGTCCAACTCTTGATTTCGGCTCAGGTCATGATCTCATAATTTGGTTCATGAGTTAGAGCCCCACACGGGGATCTGCACTGACAGTGCAGAGACTGCTTGGGATTCTCTCTTTCCGCCCCCCCACCCCTCCCCTGCTTGCAATGTCTCTCTCAAACTAAATTTTAAAAAATAATAATAAATGAGGCAACGGAGTGTCAAAGTGCTGAGGTTGGTGCCTGGCACATGGTAGATACTCAGTTAACGTAATTCTCCCCAATACCAGATACAGTCACTGGACTGGATAAAAACTTATAGGTCCCAAGTGCTGGGTAACCAGATTGTCTATGGATGACTGATAATGTCTTCAAGATGCCAAGGAAGCTGAAAGGCAAGTTATCATAACAGTTAAATAGCCAGGCTCTGGCATAAGATTAAATGCGCACAAGCATGGATTATGCTTCTCCTTAACTAAATGAGCTTGAATAGTTCACTTCTCTGGACCACACCTTCCTGTTGTGTAAAAAGACAATGATTATGTTAACCATAGAGTGCTATGAGAACTAACATTTTCATATAGAAACCTTAGCACTGAGTATGGCCCAAAATAATCACTCAATGAAATTGTAGCTCTATTATCCATATATTATCAGGATCGTTCCTAGTGAATTGAGTTGGTTATTAAATAACTCAAAGTAAATGGGATTTGGTTTTCCCTTCATGTTTTTTAGTCTGAACTTTGGAACTGAACACAGAGCACCACTTATTGTGGTGGTGGGGAGATCTCTGAGCACCTGGGAAAGGAATTATTGGGATTTTTTTTTCTGAAAAGTTCCACAAAAACCTGAGTCTCTGGAAGAGACTCTGTGGAAGAGCATGACACTAACATAGTGGAAAGGAAAATGCCGCAACCTACTGGTGTGGCACACCACCACACTTCTCAAGGGACATTCCCTCTTCTTTTCTCCCTAAAGGTTTACTAAAAGAGGACAAATGAGTTGCACACTATTATTCATCAGTTCAAGTATTTATGAGAGTAAAAAATTGTTCTAGTCATTGTCCCAGGCATTGTACTGAACCTGGGGTTAAGAGGGTGTGCAAATGCTACCCTCATGGAAACTAAATCCCAGATATGAATCAAATGGGTCACATTTGAAGATGGCACCATCTGCCAGCCCTACCCTTAGATTTTTCTACTAGATGTAGAGAGGGACAGGACCCAGTAAGTGCATTCTCACGTGGATCTGAAGAGGCTGATCTGGGGCAGGCGGCGCAGGCTGGACTTCAGGGCAGTGCAATATAGATTCCACAGCTGGAGAGCCTCTACCAGCTGGGAAGAGCTGTCCCAGGTTCTGAAAGGGGACTGCAACTGGAACAGACACTTTTTACCCTCTGGGAGACTATAAATAAAGGTAGGATGTACTGTAAGCCAGAAGAGTCGGGGTGGGAGAGGGAGAGACACTTATCACCAGGAAGTAGGATCCTAGGGGACCTAGACTGCATCAGCCCCAAGCTTTCATGGCAAATTCTAAGGGAAATAGGAAAGCACCTGGGACTTTGAGAGGCTCAGTGGGGCTGGGTGGGAAAGGAACAATGTGTTTTCACATCCAGTATAGGCCACAATGGCCCACAAGTATCTGTGCTTTGAGTCTTTGGAGATGGTTCTGTATTGGAGAAGAGAACACAGCTAAGATGGTAAAAGAAAAGAAACAACATTCCTTCAGCAACCCCCATGTGCAGTTGTATGGCTCTGGGGAGGCTGTGGGTGCCCTGATGTGTAGTGTTTGCTGATTTCCAAGGTATAAATACTCCCACTACACATGACCAAGTTCAAGCAACAATGGTTTAACACCAGCTTGCAAGATTCCTGAAAAAAAAATTAACAGTAAGCTCTCAGAAGTTGATATGGGCAGGCTCCCCTGTACCACTGATTGTGGGCCCAAGAACAGCTTGAAGCAGTTTATATGTATTATCTCAATGGATAGTCAATCCTTAGACGTAGTAATTGTGAGTCCACTTTACAGATGAGGGGACTGAGGCCCAGTGAATAAACTGACTTCTCTAGATTGTCACAACAAGAGCATGGTAGGAGCTAGGATTTGACTCTGATGTGCCTGACTGTAAAGTCTAGGCATTTTTCACTGCAGGTGTCCAACTCTTGACATGAGGCTCATCAACCAAAAGCTCATACCAGCTGGGCCCCCACCTGCCCACCCTGCTGAGTAAGTGACCAACCAGATGGGATCTCAGAACATCCACAAAGTGAAAAGGAAGATAGATGAGCAGACACCAGATTTATCTCCTCCGCCTTCAGGAGCTGAGAGAAGCCCTCCTGCCTGCTGGCTTTGGCTGAGGCTCACACAGCCTCCTGAACTCGGCATCCTTTCCGAGAGGGCACATATGGCCTGGACTCAGTGGCTGTAGGAAGACCGGCTGGGCTTGAGCCACCCCAGCCCTGGCCTGTGAAAATGAACAACTCTTAAGCACTTTTGGAAAATGAATAGTATCTCTCATAGTTGGCACCTGTCCCTGAAGTCAAGCACTCCAAAGAGAGAAGGGCAGCTACATACGAGGCAGCAAAAGGGAAGGGATGCCCGAAGGAAGCAATCAAGAGGCAGTTACCTCAAGCCCAACACACAGCTCCAGTAACCCCCAACTTCACACAAGCAAGCTCAGGATGCACAGGATGGGGCCGAGAACGGCCTGGGAGGAGGACTACGATTCACTCTTTTTTTTTTAACATTTATTTATTTTGATAGAGAGAGAGAGCATGAATGAGGGAGAGGGAGAAAGAGAATTCCAAGCAGGCTCCATGCTCAACACAGAGCCTGACGTGGGACTCGATCCCATGACCTTGAGATCACAACCTGAGCAGAAATAAAGAGCTGGATGCTTAACTAATTGAGTCACTCAGGTGCCCCCATTCACTCTTGCCTTAAGAAAGGATAGGGGTGATGGATGCCAACCACCTATGTGCCAGGTACATTATACTTCATAACCCACCAATCCTTGCAGTCAGCCTGTAACTTGGAAGTCTTTTGCATATGAGATAACTGAGCCAGGAAAACAAGACCCATAATCTATCCAAACTCCTACAGCTAGGAAGTGGTAGGCATTTAGGTTCCAGTCTGTCTGATTCCAAATTCCACATTCTTGCCTTCGTACATCCCTGAAAGGGACACAGTGCACCTCCCACATAGGTGGGTGTCTGCACCCACCAGTCCCAGCTAAGTTTCTACATATGGGTGGCTGAGTGGGAGGGCCTAGAGCAGGTCAAAATCGTACAGTCTTGGCAAAGTAAAAAAAGGTTACACAAATATGATCTTGTCATGACTCCTTGTCACTCATTGCTGAGTGAAGACTCTGCTGAAAAGTAAGATCAACTATTCTTAGCCTCCTGTAACATGCAGGTCTCTCCACTGTTCCCACTATGCCACAGAGGTAGGAAGGCCAGTAGGTAAGTGCAGAGGCTTTGTGGTCCTACAAATTTGCAGACACCTCCCAGGTCTGCTCCTCTGGGCACGCCAGTTAATCTCACTGAGCCTGTTTTCCCAGCTGTAAAAGAAGGGTTGATGATAGCAGCTACCTTATGAGATTGTTGTAAAGATTAAATAAGATCAAATATATGAAGTGCTACATAGTATCTGATGGCTAGCGATCTCTCAGGCTATGTTAGCTCTACAAATATCATCATCATTATTAAAAATATTTTGTTATCATTATACCCTTTCACTGATATGTAAATGAAGCTTAAGTTTGAGCAAGATTGATTAGAAGAAATTATGTAACAAGCACTCCCTATGTACATCCAGAGAGGAAGTCATTAAAGATGGAGGACAGTGTAGATGTAGGCAGGCTGAAACGGCTCACAGGTGGACACTGGGACATGGCACCTTAGATGGAGGACCAGGATGTGAGTGGTGCTCAACAAGGTCACACATAGGACAGAACAAAGGGTATTCTTTCTCCCAAAGGAATGCTGTCCCCTGACAGCCCTGAGAGGGCCGAAATTGATACAAATCCTAAGGAGAATCTATGCTTTGAGTGCTGCAGCTCTGGGAGTAGCTAGGGGGCAGAATTCTGTGTGTCACTGCATGGGGTGAACTACAGAGGGACTTCCCTGTGTCCAATCAACACTCTGAAGGTCATTTCAGAGATGGTCATCAAGATGCTAAGATTCTCCCCCAGGAAAAGGGGGAGAAAGGAAAGGAATGGAAAGAAGAGAGAAAAGTGGAAGCAGAGGAGGGCCTTGAAGTAAAGAAAAACCAGGTAAGCTTTTTCTTAGCAGACAGGAGGGGGTAACAGAATAGAAGAGAGGAGGGAGGTGGAGACACAACACTCAAGACTGCCCTAAGGCATTCTCTATACACCATTTACTTGCCGAGTTTCTGTCTCCACTACCACTCCTATCTTACTGCCCCATCTTCCAGGAAAACAAATACCATTTCTACCTGCTATTGAGGTGCATAGTGAGCACTCGATAAATGTGTGAGGGAGGAAGGAAGAAAAGGATGGAGGGATGGAGGGAAGGAGGGAGGAGAGAAGCCTCCTCTGGAGCCCCTGTTACATGGAGACGAAAGCCTTCCCCTCCCCTCTGGTGTTTATCTAAGCAGCTGGCAGAACTAAGGCAGTTTTGCTTAAAAATCATTTCCCAGGGGATTAGCATCCCCTTTCACACTTAAAAGCTTTCCCCAAAGCCAAAGAATGAATTGATTTTCCTATAACTAATCACACTCCCGTTTAATAGCAGGAAGCGGCTGCTTTATTTTCTATCTCTGTCTCTAAAAAGTACAGACTCAACATTCACCTCGCCTCTCCTCCACCAAGTGCAGGATGATGAAGGTGCCACTCAACAGGGTGCCCTCCCTCTCCCCAAAACCTCCACAGCCACCGCTGCCTCTGAAGAGGGTGACGAGTGTGGCCAGAAAGCCCAGAAAAGGCACTTCACATCGTGTGGCGCTCTCAGTGTCAACCTCTCTGGCCCAAGCAGTGGTCTGTTTGTACAGCTAAGATTGAGAGTCTTATCGTGAGAATATTTCACCCCAAGTGCAGGGCTGGAGGCTGTGAAGTCCCTGCCCAAACCACAGAAGTTGCTGAGAGGAAAAATAATGTGGCAGCTCACCCATAAGGACCTCAGCTTGCCTTCAAAGCCTGTGTTTACTTAAGCAGCCCAGATGGCCAATGTTGAGCACAGAAAGAGGTGTGTTATTTGCATAGCATCCACCCTCAACTATTCTCCTGGGCTTACCTTCCACATTGGAAGGTACCGAACTAGAGACCATTCTCAGGAACGTGAGCACCACCCTCCTGTGCTGCAATTCACTTTCCCCTATAATCAGCACATCATGACAGGCTTTAAATTTTACTGAAGTCTACTCAACCAGACTAGAAGGACCCAGATTATATCCAACCCCACCCACCCACATGTGGTCCACACAAGCAACTGTTGAGGGAAGAAACCAAGTTGCATGTGGTACCTGTCCATTTGTGTTTATTGGAGGTAAAATGTAAATCCACACAATTTGTTTGTGGATACTGGTATTTGTAAAGTACAAAAAAATTAACAGAAAATGCAAACTCATGTAGAGGCTGCATCTCTAGAGAAATAAAGGGAAATGAAAAAGGGAGATGATGAGGGTAGCTTACTTGTGATTTTTAAAATTTCACTAAAAATATCAGAAGAGGGGCACCTGGGTCGCTCGGTCAGTTAAGCATCCGACCTGGGGTCAGGTCATGATCTCATGGCTTGTGGGTTCGAGCCCTGCTTTGGGCTCTGTGCTGAGAGCTCAGAGCCTGAAACCTGCTTCGGACTCTGTGTCTCCCTCCCTCTCTCTGCCCCTTTCCCACTCACACACACACACACTCTGTCTCTCTCTCCCTCTCAAAAACAAACATTAAAAAATTTTTAATAAAAAAATATTAGGAGAGAGATAACTACTAATTTGGGGTGATGAGATTATAGTTTCATTTTCCATTTTCTTTATGTTTTTGTTTACCTTTAAGCTACATCTAGGATTGTTAATGTGAAAAAAGGGGGGGTGCATGTATACAAAAGAAAAGCTGACTCTATACCCTCCATGGTTTCCTGTCTGAAGCTCCATGTATTATTTTCTCCTTTCTAGATCAGTCTTTTAACCTCAGCAGTGTGGACACTTATGGGCAGGATGGTTCTTCACTGTAAGGAGTTGTCCTGTGCACTGTAGGATATCTAACAGTATCCCCAGCCTCCACCCACTCGACGTCAGCAGCACATCACCCCCAGTTGTGACCCGGACATTGCCAAGTGTTCTCCTGGGGGCAAAATCACCCTCAGGTGAGAACCACTGGCCCAGATGAAACCCTGTATTTCCCTCTACTTTCTCCTTTTCTGGCAGAGCACAGCACAGAGACATAGTACTTGAGTGTTTTCTGAGAACTTTTATGATCATTGCTTACTTTGGTTTTGAAATGCCCCACCTGAGGAGGTGGGGTTGTTGTCCGCATTGCCTAATGTGAAAACAGAAGCTCAGGGAACCCAAGCAATTTCTACCAGGCCCTGTGGCTGGTGCGGGTAGGGACTTGATCTTGAACCTGGGCCTTCAGATTCTTGTTATTAGGGTAGGAAGGAGAGCACCAAACAACCAAAGAACCAACTCTCTTACTGGAGTCTATTCTCTCTTCTTTCCCTATTCCCCCAGTATAGGAGAAGTGGGGGTCAGGAGAGGAGAGGGGGATGGGGTGTCAGAGGAAAGACCAACACCTGTTGAGCACCAACTGTGTGCCCCAAGCATTCAAAAATCTATGTCCAATAATCTATGACTTCATAACAACCCTGCAAAGCACACAACAGAACTCATATTTTGCAGATGAAGAAACAACTTGAAACTGAAGACTCATATTTAATTGTGGCAATTACAGCACATTTAAGAGTAAAGGGGGATTTCTGGTATTTCTAAAATCCAATTTCACCTGAGGTAGTGTAATGTGATTAAATCCCAGCTGTGCCATGAACAAGCTGTGTCACCCTGGGCAAATGACCTAACCTCCCTATGCCCCACTATTTTTATTTACAAACCCAGGGAGGATTGTATTCAATGAAATGTTGCTTGTGTAACACAAATATGACTGGGTTTCCTAAAGGCCTGATTCTGTCCACTGACATGTTAAACGCATGCATGCATGCATGCACACGCACACACACCATAAACATTTAAGACCAGTTAAGGTTTCTTAGAAGGGGAGTGCAGGCTAATGAAGTGTAGCTCAGAGGAATCAATCTATATGTGCATCCTCCCCTCTCTTTCTCCATGCAGTCTTTCTGCCAACACCCTGGGCTCCCCTTGTCTGCCCAGCCCTCTGACGTGACCCTTTCCCGCCTACTTGCAACCCTCTGGCATGGCAAGTGCCCCCTCTGCAAGCTCCCTTCTTGCTGATCAAAGCACCAGGAACTAGGAGAAAAGACTCTCCATCTCCTCACTCTTGAGCAGGGTCTGGCTCAATAACCAGCACGTCACATGTGCCAAATGCCAGGTACCCAGTGTGGTGGCTGGAGCTATTCGCTAAGAGTCTACAAGTCGACAAGCACTGTACTGAGAAGCAGGGATTTCAAAATAAAGCCAACACAGGATCTGTCCCAAGGAAGTTCACAACATGTAAATAAGCCAACTCGTAAAGCCTGGTCCCATTCATGTGGGGATTTTTCTTTTAATTGAGGCAAAAATCACAAAACATAGAAATGCACCCAAACATTAAATTAACCATTTTCAAGTGAACAATTCAGTGGCATTTAGCGTACTCGGTGTTGTGCAAGCATCACCTCTATCTAGTGTCTGAACATTTTCATCAATCTGAGAAGAAATCCTGTGCCCATTAGCACTCATGTGCCATTCCCCTGTCTTGGCAACCACTCATCTGGTTTCTGTCTCCAAAGATTTACCTATTCTGGACACAACGTAAATGGAATCACAGAATATATGACCTTTTGTGTCTGGGTTCTTCCACTTAGCATCATGTTTCCAAGGTTTATGGGTGTTGTGGTGCATGTCAGTACTTGGTTCTTCCTACGTGTCTATCCCAAACGATTGAAAACAGGTGTTGGAACAAAAACTTATAAACGAATATTCAGAGCAGAATTGTTCACCATAGTTAAAAGGTAGAAACAAACCAAATGTCTATCAACTGATGAGTGGACAAACAAAAAGTGGCACAAACATGCAATGGAATAGTATTCAGCCACACATGGAGCTTTCCGTGTACATAATTTCAGTTAATCATCAAAATGAGGCTGTGAGATGGATAGCATTTTATCCTTCCAGTTTTGGGAGGAAAAGACAAAGGATCATAAACACTTCCAGTGTCTTACTTCCCAGCCCCACCTGCTTCAGTTGTGTTCCTGAAAACAGAAGCATCTTGGTTAAACCTGCCGCCTCATGTCCTTGGAGTGTGTCACATGGGTAGTTACGGACTATAAGTTGGAAATTTGCCTCCACTGTATAGAATGTAATCTCAACCTGAATCTAACCCAAGAGCATTTAACACGCCCTATAAAATTCTCCCTTCTTCCACCACTACCACCATGGGTGTTTCCTTCCCACAACGGTCAAAATCACTCATTCGCATTCGTAGTAACATTACTATGCCCTTATCAAGGATCTTTGGTTGCTTATGAATCACTAATTCACTTTCCTGCACATAAACTGTATTCTCTTTCATATATAGCTTTAACCTATTTAATTACAGCCTTAATTTACTTTTTTTAAGGGGAAAAAAAAACACACTTTAACTCTACAATGGGCTAAAATTATACCTTATGAAAAGACGCGATTGTTTCCTGACCATGAACTTTTGCTTTTATGAATTG
Source organism: Felis catus (assembly GCF_018350175.1). NCBI lineage: Eukaryota > Metazoa > Chordata > Mammalia > Carnivora > Felidae > Felis > Felis catus. The sequence continues at coordinate 36,510,301 of NC_058383.1, forward strand.
CTAATTTGGTTAATGGGCTCATTCTGCTCTGAAATTTGCATCATGAAAATTACTAGCTTCGAAGAGTCCTCTGTGTACAACGCAGTTTGCACGTTTTGTTGTAAAGGTCACATTTGACATCGTAAAACAGCGGGCCCTTTTGAAAAGGTACAAATGTAAGAAATTAAGTGGCCCCATTGGTATAATGTCATTGTTAAGGAGGGAGAAAAGATTTTTAAGTTAATTTTTATTCATATTGTTTACGTGCATGCAGGCTGAGCTTGGTTCCATGTGAATCCCTTCTCGTGGCTGGCACCTTATTGGCTTAACCTGTGATTCAGGGATGCCAGTGGCTGGAAACCTTCTGCCACCAGCATCAGTGGAATGAAGAGTCTGGAATTGGTAGAAGAATACATAAAGGAGAGGGTGTCATCATCCCCACCTGAGAAGACTCAGGCTGTGGGCCAAACAGACAATGGGACATCAAATCATAACCTAAGGGCTATCAGGGTACTCTGTACCTAAAAATATCTTGCTGTGATTCACAGCGCTTGAGGGGCACCTGGGTGACTCAGTCGGTTAAGCATCCACCTTGGGCTCAGGTCATGATCTCACGGTTCATGGGTTCGAGCCCCACGTCTGGCTCTGTGCTGACAGATCAGAGCCTGAAGCCTGCTTCATATTCTGTGTCTCGCTCGCTCTCTCTCTGCCCCTCCCCTGCTCATACTTTGTCTCTCCCCATCTCTCAAAAATAAATAAATATTAAAAAATTAAAAAAAAAAACAGTGCTTGACAACAAATCAAGAGATATTCACTGCCTCAACTGATGTAAGGTTGACTTCTGAATATTCCAAGTCAGAGTTTGTGAGTCCAAGCACACAGCATCTCAACAACTCTGGGCAACCCAGCTTGGTGATGTTAGTATTTCTTGTGTTCTGGGGAAAGCGGGGCCAAGTCCACATGCACACAGGCAGTGAGAAGGAACTATTGCATGAGGCTCGGCCACCTTTCTGAGTGCCCAAGAAAATGAGCAGAGACCAACAATATCCTGGCAAAAAGATGACTAAGAATAGCCAAGCAGGCACAGTCATTTTTGCAGAGAAGCACTTTTGGGTTAATGGCAGGACTCTACTGCTCATTGACCATACAACTTTAAGCAAGTTTCCTTGCTATCCTGATTCCACTGTGTTTTGTTTTGTTGTCATATCTACAACGGCAGTGGGGACCAAAGCATTCACCCAGGATATTGGGTTTTTGCTGAGATTTTTTTGAAGGTAACAGAGTACCTCCTCATGTTACATCATCTGCAGAAGAGGGAACAGATCAAATACTAACATGAAGACATAACCTCTTCACTTCCTTCCAGGACTCTAAGAAATCCCTCCTGGAAAAGGCAGCAGATGCCCTGCCTTGGGCATCAGGTCTGGCATGGCATTGCAGTGGGCCTCACCAGGGAAGGGTATTCACAGGGCAGCATGGAAGCCCTATCCCTGGAGCTCCATTCACTTTTCTCTTGGGAATGGACCAGCCCTGGCAGGAATCAAAAAGGAAGACCAGGTAGGCACATGGATGGGGACAGGTGAGTGGGGTAAGGAGCCTGTGCTTCTGAATGGAGCTAGGGTCCCCTCATGGTATCCAGAAGCACCTTCCCACGAGTACATCCTCTAACCAAGTCCTGGGGAGAACACAAGCTACAAGAATACCATCAGAGAAAAACTGTTCTTTGTGACAAGGAAAAAGAAAGACACCCCCCCACCACCACCACCAGGGAGCACATGGGGCCTCCCTCCCTCTTTCTGTAATTACCTCTAGTAAATTCCCCATTCATCTGCATGCTGGTTTCTATTCAGCAGGATTTGAGGCTGTGCTGCTGGGGAGAAGGGGGGCGGCTAGGCACATTCAAACTTGCACAATCTCCAATCACCGCACCTGATGGGGACGAGCACTTGCTTATGTGAAATTTTCATTTCAATCCCAGGCTCAGATTGCACCGTTTCACAGCCACGCTCCCAAGCACTTACACACAGAAGGCTTTTCATCCTCCAAGTCCTGCACAAGTGTTACCTAATTAATGTTCAACAATGTTACCAAACCTCCCTCTTTTAAGACGTATCAACCTGGAAAGGTCTGGAATTAAGGATTTTGATCTCAAATGGATTGCTTTCATGTATTTCAGATAATTCACACAGCTGCTTAAAGACAGATATTCATCGACTATAAACAGCCCCGAGTTCGAGTAGCTACACAAATAAACCTTTCCTTATCTCTCCCAGCAGCCTCCCTTTGCCTGCTTGGGCAGTGAAGGGATCAAAAATACTCCCTTATGGACTGATTCAATGAGCACTTGGACTCTGAAGCAAAAGATTCTTCCGCCAGGCAGAATAAACTACCAGCCTGAGACCCTCCCAGTGGCTTTCCCTAAGTCTGAACCATGGCCCCCAGCCTTGCTCCTCAAAGTGAGGTCAAGACACAGACCTCAGCATCCCCTGGGAATTCATTGGTAATGCAGAACCCTAGAGCCTTGCCACAGACCTGCTGAACCAGAATCCGTATTTTAGCAAAGTCCCTGGGAGATTGATGTGCACATTAAAGTTGGAGATGCTGTGGTCTTTAAAAAACCTCATGAACAGACTCCTGGACACCTCTCAGGCAGGACCTACCCCCTCACTCAGTTTCTGGCTTTCTTGCTGTTCTGCAAACACAACAAGCATGCCCCAAGACATCTGCTCCTAGAGGGCACCATTCATGTGGCTGTCAACACAAATGGCACCCCTCATGGCCTAACTCTAGCGTACAATATGAATGGTGTCACCAGAAGTTTGATGGCACAGCAGCCCTGTGCAAGGACCTGCATAAATGCCACCTCTTCAGAGACACCTTCCTGTTCACCATTATCTTAACAAGTGTCCCCTGACTCTCCCCCACCCCACTGTTCTTCATAGAGTTCTCCACCGTCTGACATTACATCGTATATCTGTTTATTTAGTTTATTACTTGTTTTTCCTTGCTAGAATTCATTCTCCATGAAATCAGAGACTCTGTGATCCTCCCCCCACCCAATTCCCCATTACCCCCACCAGCCACCCTTGTAATGCTCGGCCCTTAGAACACAGTCTAATAACTCGCACACAATTTCCCAGGTGTGCATATGCATGCGCATGTGTGTATATGCAAAAGCTTCAATACCCTCTCTCCCCTGATTCAGTAACTTGGAGCTGATAAACTGAACTTTTCTGCAAAATAAACCCTTTCATTTGTGTATGTTCTTCAGAGAGTGAAGCAGTCCATCTCAGTGTTGAGGAAGGGGCCTCGACACCTGGACAAGGGGCCATATCTGCTCCTTGGCTGCTACAAAAGGCCCCTTCGTATTCTCCCTATTTCCCTGGGCTCTGTATATAGCAAATGTGGGCCACATGATCAATGTCAGATGCAGCACCCAGCACCATGGGAAAAAGGGTTAAATACCTGGTGAACACCCCTGATTGGAAAGCAAGGCTCTGCACAGGGAGGGTGAAAGAGATGCTTAGTTTGTCTGCTTAGCATGTGTCTTGCCTTAGCAGAAATAGCTCATAACCAAATACTGTGCAGCTTCAAAGACACAAAGATGAATGAATTGACAATAATGAGGAGAACAGAATGACATCAACCCAGGGAATGTGAGACCATGCCTACACTCTGCCAAACATCAAAGTAAGCATAGTCATCTGGCTCCACTCAAGTGCCTGACAGGCCACATGCATGAGTGAAGCAGGACACACAAAGATGGCAGCATTACAGTGGTAACAAATGGAAACTGACCCTGATACTTGGTGCTGAGGAAGCAATAAGAAGTGGAGACTGTGGTAAACAAAACTCATCCCCTTTCTGAAGGGGGCAGCTGCTACTCAATTCCAGTTGACTAGTGTCATGTTGGCACACGAACCCAGCGATACCTTCTGATTTTCCAAGGAAGGCTACAAATTGAGACCCTTGTTAAACTTCCTGGTTTCAAAACACTGACAAGTCAGTCTGAGATTTTGTTAAAATGAGTTTGTTAAATCAAAGAGTTTGTTAAGACTCTGCAAGCAAATGAATTACATCTGTGAATAAGATCTACCCATAGAGTCATGCTTGTGAGAATAATAGCTTAGATATTTGAAGTTCCAGCCTTTCTATAGTTCTCTGTCCACCCAATGTGCACTTAATGAGGGCACTTCCTGAATACACATGCTTAAGTGTGTACACACACAATTCTAGAATACTCACTGTGATATCAAGCCAAGGAAAGGACCAAGGGGCTGGTGAAAGCCCATTCTGAGTTAGATACCATCAGAACACAACTCCTAGTCAAGAACAACCTAGGAATCTCACAGGGGTAAGTAGAGGAGGGAGAGATGGGAAGTGTCTGTAAGGGATAAGAACTAAGCTCAGAATTTTTCAGAGGCCCATTTCTTCTGAGGGAGTATGTTACTCCTTCCTCCACAATGACCTGCTAGAGGTACAAATGGCACTTTTTGTAGAAATCAAGGAGCACATCATAAAGAAGGTGACATTTGAGTTTTATAGGATGTATAGGATTTTGCTAGACATAGAAGAAAGATATTGTGAAGAGGAACCAAAAATGTCAAAGCACTTCCTGCTTTATCTGAGTCCACTTTCAGCCTATTACCGAATTCTGTTTCTGTCTCCTCCTTAGATGCCTCTGGAACTCACAGTGTCCTACTGAAGCTTTATGACACAAAAAGCCAGTATCCATGAGACAGACAATAAATGGAAAATCAACTCCCTTCTTTTTCCCACTCTAATGTTCCCCATTTAGAATCTACAGAGAATTAAAAATTTATTAAAACTGGATGCTATAGGAGTGGGAAGGTAGATGGAGACACAATCTCAGTCCTACAATCCCACCTTCCCGTATCTCCTTTAGACCTGAAAGATACCATTCTGGATCACTTGCAGGGGAGCAGTATGTATATTGAGAGGAACAGGGGGTGTGGAAGAGCAATTATTCTAGGCAGCAGCAGGCAGAGGTGAAAGAAAATGGACGGGAAGCCCTATAAACTCTAGTCTACAAAATCAGGATGGCTATTCACCAGGCAGCCATCCCTATGTCTGGGCTCTTTGCTCATAAACCACCTTACCAACCACCCTGATCAAACAACCTCTAGTATCTTCGGTCAAAGCCAGACCATGGGGAGGGGTAGGATAGTGGTGACAGAATCAAAATGTCTACTATCTGGGTGGTTGGAGGCAAGGGACACTACCTCTCCAAGCCCCTGTCTTTTTAGCTATAAAATGGCAGTAATAATTGTGCTGCTTCCATAGGGCTATAGGGGATATTAAATAATCATATATGTACCACACTTAGCAATGTATTTAAGAATAGGAAATCCTCCATAATACTTGCTGTGATTAATTCCTTTTTGTCTTCAGTTATTTAGAAAAGGAGCTCTCATATTAGGGGCAGGGGTGAGGGTGTAGGTTAAGGGAAGTGTCCATTTTGGCCAAATGATAGAAAAGCCTTGAACTTTCTACATCTTCAGAGTGAAAACACTTCAGAAAACTGGACTCCTAGGTACCTTCTCAAAAAGATTTCACAATCAGCCAAAGAAATGGTGGCATTTTCTCCAAGGAATGGCAGTTGGCCATAGCTAAGGGGTGGGAGAAGTTCCTAGAACCCTGAGAGGATATAAACTCAGTTGTCCTTTTTCCTCGCCATACAACCAGGGACAGAGGGTTCTTCAACATAGGAACATGAGTTCTCTCTTATTGCTGCCTGGATGTATTCATCTCTTTCCACCCTCACAGGGTTCTTCAGCTTCCTCGGTGAACTACTGGGTTGACCAGAAGTGGAAAGTGGCCAAATGTTGTCAATGCCTTGTATGGTACAAGGCACAAAAGGGTCATTCACTGAATAGTTCATAAATGAATGAAAAAGAATAAAAACTGTATTTATGGAACACAAACTAGGTGCTCAATATATTAGGTACAATACATTAAACGCTTTATAAACATTCAGTCATTGAGCCCATTATAGTTCTATGAGTAGATATTGTCATTTTATTATCTGAGGCACAGCAATATTATTTCATATGCTAAGGGTCAACAGTAGCGGAACAGGAATGAGACCCCTGAAAACCTGGCTCTAGAGATCACCTCTCTAATGACAAAGGAATGGCTAAATAAATTGAGGTCAGAGGCAGGGACTGTTCTAGAAACTTGCCACATTCTCCCACCTTGAATGATGACCTAAAGCTTAATTGTTAGAGGCTGTTTGAAAGCCCGCTTTAGGTTGATTTGCTTCTTTCTCAGCAGCGTGTCAGCTGCTGCCCGGCATGATAGCTTATTTAAAATATCGGGTAGAAATAAGATTCACTGTGAAATTAGTTGTAGACAAGCTCAGAAACTGCTAATGATGCAGAGATAATAAGGGGATTTGCAGAAAACACTGATATTGCATTATGATTAGTGAGCAGAGCGTCACCCCTTGAAGCCTGCAGGGCCCGAGCTCCCACAAGAAGAACAAATGCATATGCATTAGCAGCGCACGCTGGCAAATCCAGGCTCCCGAGGCCAGCGGGCTCAGGCCTCCTGGTCAGAGGCTCAGAGCTCAGCTCTGATTTGCAAAAATGATTAATTTGTGGGTTTTGAGAATGAGAAATGTTTACTTCCTAGGTCTCGGAGAAACCAAAGGCCGGTCCTAAATCAAATTCCCATTTGAAAATGAAAACAAGCAAGAGAGGCTCTGGAAGGGAGCCCTGCGGTCTTGCCTGGTCTGTTGCCCAGGGCTCCGTAATCAGCTCCCCCAGGGTACAGTGTCAAGTCTACCAAGAACTCCGCTAGGTCCATATGCCTACACGTCTACAAGAGCTGCTTGTCAGCGCATGTGTACCAGAGTAGTGAGACTAGTTAGTAAATCATTGATATCTTGCCATACCTTTCCAAATGGCCCTGGGATCACCCTCCTGAGCTCTTTATGACCCAGCAACTGAAGTTTATGTCTAGCACAGGGAAGGTCCTCAGATCCTATCCTAGTACTTTGGCTAGCAACCATTCTGATTTGTCAGTGTCCACACCTAATTGGATATTAAATATTTTGAATGTGACCTCTCCATTCCCAGCCTCAGACACACCTGACTGAGGTGTCTACAGCATGTGAAATGGGCTGCATGCTAGCAATCAAAGAGGATAAAATCCTCTAGAAAATTCTAATGTTAAAAGTCAATAAGACCCATGTCCTACTCTGGTTGGATCTATCCCTTGGTATTTACAAATGCTCCCCAAGAAGGCACATTCTGTTTGTGCACCCAGGACATGTAATTTGGTCAAGTTACAGTCTCTGCACTTTTGGCAAAGAAGGGGGGAAATGCAAATGGTATGCATGTCAATGACTAAGTTACCTGCATAATAAGATGCCACAAAGTTTGAGGCTAAAACACTTATTTACATGAAAAACAAATCTGTATGGGATACATATTTCTCTCCTTCACATCTCAACACGTTTGTCACTCAAAGCCAGAAGGCTCTACTCAACAAAGCCCCTCCAGTCCCCAACCCCATTTTCATTCTCTTTAGCTTGCAGCATAACTCCTTGAGGGATGAAGGCCACCAGGTGTTCAAAACAGACGCGGCTACTTTGCTGCCTAGGGAACCACATTGAAAGAGAGGGATGGGCTGCAAAGATGCAAATTCCCACCATGCCAAAACTATTTGTATGATCCTTGTGCAGAATGTAAATTATTTATTCAATTTATTCGGTGAGGTGGATACAGCTGAATATCTTAGGATTCTGTCAGATGGCTGACCACCAGTACAAGAGGTCCTTTTGTTTTAGGTAGCATAAAACTGCACACACAACAGTCAAAAGTGAAAAATTAAATAAAGATGGGAAGGGAATATGGTTCAGTGATGGATGGACTGTGGTGAGCGCTGTTTGGGCTGCCTGGCATGTTGTCCCTCCATTTCCCTTCTTCCTATAACAGACTCTAGGCCTTCCTGATCACAGGAGTGATCATGAGACCCTGTCCTGATTAATCATGGTAACTCTCTTACTCAGGACACAGTGATTGGTAGAGGAGTAGGTGTATCATCCAAGGAGAGCCAATCAGAATCTGTCCTGGACTGATACATAAATGCTGTGAATAGAAGATTCTCTTTCCTCTGGTGTTGCTAAATATGAGGTTATAAAGCCAAGAAGCTGGTGGATGTCTTCCACACCATCTATGCCATTGTAAAGAGTCTGTCTGCAGAATGAAGCCAATCAGAAATGAGCAGAAATAAAAAACAGATGGGGCATCATGGCCCTGACTCCTGGCTCTCCATCCCAACTCTTCCTTAACTCTGTGAATGACAGAGGACCCTTCCCAACTGTCTAAGCCAGTCAATTCCTCTAGGCTTCAATGATTTGGAGTTGTTTCCATGACTAAAAACATTCTGACTTACACTCAATTATGGAAAGGATGAATCTGTATCTTTAATCACACTTAAGTGTTTGATAAAATATACTTAGCATTTTTGTACAAGTTCTTTAATTTTGTTTTCCCCTTTTTGCAATTCTAAATGATTAATTACTTTAAATCCAGTAAGTATGCAATTAAAATGAAATAGTCCCTTTTTTTGGTCTCAACTCTATTTGAGATCCCTGCTTTGTATCCACTTGTATGAACATTTTAATTTGCCTGTTTTCCACACTTGGTAAAATATTAAGAACAAAAGCAGAATCAAATAGTCAAATAATTGCACTAACACTGCTCTAAGGACAAAATTGCAGACTTTTCCAAAACTGAGTGAGCAACACCAGCGTGCAAAAGCCCAAATTGTTCATTTATTAAAAGGTAAAGAATGAGTCACTTCAAAGTTGGACCTCAGAAATGGCCACGTGGCTTACTAAAGTTCAAGCCCCCTAGGTGGCAGTAGAGGGAATACTCACCATTACACTCTTGGGACTGCTAATGCTAAGAAACTGGCCATCAAAAATGCATCTATCTATGCTTTGGAATAAGAAAAGAAACCACAAGAATGTGGTTCGAGAGAGAGAGTAGTGATAGTTTCAAGAAATTTTAACTGACATCCAGTATATAAGTTTGAAAACCCTGGAATGGAATGATCTAGATTCAAATCCCAGCATTGCATTTTTCTAAATATATGTGAGGAAGTCATTTTACTACTCTGCACCTCAATTTTCTCTTCTACTAAAGAAGGATAATAATAGTACCTACCTCACAGGGATTTTGTGAGGACCGATTCAAGATCATGCTTATCGAATACTAGCACAGCATCTGCCATATAGTAAGTGCTCACTAAGTCACAGTTGTGGTGCTTACTACCTTCACTCCACCCACTGTTCCCTTAGGGGCCCTGAAAACACAAGACAAAATAAATACAGACGAGGTTAGGTGGCTTGTGGACAGAAACTGGAGGTGATTGTTACTTCTAAATGAATCACCACCATTATGTGTGACACCAAAATCCAACTTTTCCTTAAAGACACCGAACCCTTGTTTTGTTGAATAATGAAACAATAGCAATAGCAACAACAAAAATGATGGCCTTCATTTACTGAGTTGTTGCTATGCTTGGCACTTTTCCTCCGTTTAATTTGACCCTCACCAAAATGTTAAGTAGGTTTAATTTTCTCCATCTCACAGAGGGTAAAGAAATATTGACCAGGAAATAGCTCCAGTAAAGTGATTTGCCAAGGGACACAATGATGTGGAACCAAGCAGGTCTGACTCCCAAATCCTTCCCTGTTCTCAGGCATAAGATTACAGCCAGTTGAGTTGTCTCATGACATCTTCCCTAACGTAAAAATAATAATTATGACAATAATATTGGTTTAACTGTGTACATGTGACAGGGACCACAGTAAGTGGCTGACCTGCATTCTGTGTCCTTTATGAAGAGACACCTGGGCACACATAACAAGACCCTTCCTCTGGCATCTCTATACCTTCCTCGGCTCCCTAACTTAAGTAGGATTGGAAAAGAAATCTCAGGCATCCAATCCCCCGTTGAGATCTCTGCACAAAAGCTTACAGATAATGAACATGTGAAAGCTTAGCCCTTCCTTGCAATGTAGAATGTCCTGTCACCTGTCTGCCTGTCCTTTACCTGGCACTAATGGGCCACCACACAGTCTATCACAGGAAATGATCCTGCACTGGGACCTGTCTTGACTATAACTGTCTCGTCAAGAGAAAAGTTTATCCAAACAACAATTTACTTTCACCAGATTCTGAACGTTTCTTTCAAAAAAATATTCAGTAAGCCCAATACTAAGTACAAAGAAGAAAGAAGGGAGATTATCAAGTAGCCCTATTCTAGAGAGTGGGAAACATGAAAGCAGGTGGTCACAGTAGTGTTTGATAAATTATATGTAATAGAAACAAAGTAAAAGCTGCAATGGGTACACAGAAGAATGACTTTTAAATCAAAGGCAGGAATCAGAAGGGGCCTCAGAGAGTCTAGCCAATAATACTTACCATCAACATTGTCATTGTCTTCAACATCATCACTTCCTCAGAGCAAATTCTGATATACGGTGAATGACCACTTGAGTTTTGTTTACTTTATTTTTTAAACACAGATGCAGTACCCCCAAGTATCTATGTTCATAGTTTTGGAAACTGGTTTGGCCATTTGTCATGGTCAACCTCCAGATGCAAGTGTGACCTTTCCAGAGGAAATAACTTCACCACCCTGCTTTCCCACTCTTAAATGTCAACTGTTGCCATTATGCAGCTGTTTTGCTATAGATGGAGAAAAAAACATCAGAAACCATCTAAAAACCATATTTGGTTGTTAAACACCAACCACTAAGAAATTTAAAGCTCATAGTGCTCCTCTCTGATATGACCTCCTCACCCACACATTCAATCTCCCTTGTTGCCTTTCTTCCAACAATTAAAGCCACAAAGTGAGAAGGGTCGGCTCCCCAGATCCTGCCTAGATTTGAATGTCAAGTCCATGTCCTTCATCAGGATAGAAAAGCATTAAGAAGTGTATCTATCTCTGGGAAATGCTGGCTGATCAAGGTATTGACACCAACAACCTAGAGACCCAAACCCCTCCCATGTACAGTGTCACACAAGTCACCCACCAATGCTATTAAGGTCCTGAGGTGACCTGTGAACAGAAGCTGACAAGCTTTTGTGAATACGGTAATTATTAGTTATATGGTGGGGAGCAACGTCTAAAGTCTGTATGCCTTCCCCTCATTCTCTTCTCCAACAGAAGGTACCATATCCCCGAGCCTCGGAGCCTCAACTGACTTCTGAGGAATGGACATGTAGGGGAAGAGAGAAGTCTTCACTGACTTCCCATTAGGACAGAGAGAAATCTTATCCCTGACCACCTAACAATTATCAGGCACTGAGGGCTACTAAGAGTTAAGCGCCTGCTAACCATTAATTCACTGAATCTCCCTACACCACCACAAGATAATTTCATGCTCATTAATATTTAGAAAGTGAGACTTGAAGGTAACTTGGTAAGAAGTCAAGATTTGACACCAATTTTAATGGGCCCCAATATCTGCCCTTTTTTAACCTTGACTCTTTTATCTCCAACTCAACACAAATGGTTACACAATGGGCCCAGGTCTGCCTGCTATAATAGACAGCTGGGTAAATGCAACCTTAAGCTAGAAGGAAGGGAGGTCAGAACGGGCAAACTAAAGCTCAGGGGAACCACTGTCATACTAGGACTCCAGGCAGGTGCCAAGGGCAAGATTATTTACATGAACAAGGAGGGCACTGTGGCATTGACTCTCAACTGAACCGGAGTCTCAGACTTTGGTTCTTAAAGTGGCCCCCATCTTCTCTTGTTACTGAGTTTTCCAGGGCTTAAATGGCTTATGCATCTCTCTTTGGACTGTGGCTTTGAGTCTGTTGAAACTGTCTGAGAATTTGTAGACAAAGTCTAAAGATACAATGGCACAGATCACCCTGGCACATATACAAGGTTAATAGCAGAGTCTGTTCTGTTTAGTTGCCACATCCATTTGGAATGACTAGAATCCAAATCCTATGGGTGATAAAATATTTATTATCCCCCTGTTATATCCCTAAAATACTGGGGAATGGGAAAAGAGAGAAGGCCTTCCAGGATCACTTCTGGGTTGGATACTGGTCCAAGTGGCAACCATCACGAACCTGAGTCTTCTAGCCTTGTACTTTCAACACATTATGAGTGGAGAATAAAGAGTAAATGGGATTGTTCCCTTTGGAGCATCAGTGTCTCTTTTCTATTTAGTATTTACTGCTACTCCAGTACATTTGTTTACTGTGTGATGGGTGCTTGGGGCCTAGGTAGCATCATTAGAAAGGCGTTAAATTACTCACAGTTTACTCTGGTGACAACTGGCATCAGCCATAACTTGCTATCCTCACAAAGCTAGAATGTACTTTTGACATGATATGACTCAGCTTATGTACTGGTCAAATGCCATAGGACTCAGTACAACCCATAGAGAACATGAATTCAAACAAAATAAGGTGGGTGGGAGGATGGAATAAGTAGATAATAGGTATTAAGACGGGCACTTGTTGTGATGAGCACTGGCTCTTGTATGTAAGTGGTGAATCACAAGACTGTACCCCTCAAACCATTATTACACTGTATTTTAAGTAATTGGAATTATTTTTTTAAATTTTTTAATGTTTATTTATTCTTGAGAGAGAGGGAGAGACAGAGAGAGCATGAGCTAGGGAAGGGCAGAGAGAGAGGGAGACACAGAATCTGAAGCAGGCTCCAGGCTCTGAGCTGTCAGCACACAGCCCAACACTGAGCCAAGAGATCATGACCTAACCAAAGTCAGACACTTAACTGACTGAGCCACCCAGGCGGCTGTAAGTAATTAGAATTTAAGAAAAAACTTGAAACATACGAATATATAAACAAACAAGCAAACAAAGGAATACCATGGGCCTGTGGGATCTCATTTTAGCCATGAAGCTGCTCATATTTGGCAATTCTTGTGGATCTGGAATGCACTGGTCAGAAAATTTAATAGATGAGAAACTAAAGGCTGCTCTGTTGGCCCTGGCTTGCTACCAAGCACAATAATAACAAGGTTCCCTCTATCATTTATCCCAGATATCTCAACTCAAAGTTCTTAAAGAGTATCTGCTCTCCGACTGTTGAAAACTGAGAACAAACTGAGGGTTGATGGGGGGTGGGAGGGAGGGGAGGGTGGGTGATGGGTATTGAGGAGGGCACATTTTGGGATGAGCACTGGGTGTTGTATGGAAACCAATTTGACAATAAATTTCATATATTAAAAAAAATTAAAAAAAAAAAAAGAGTATCTGCTCTCCTTGGGAATAAAGACAAGCAATACACCAGCAACTTCAAGCCTTGGATTCAGGATCTTTCCTAGAGTTTGACTACTACTTGCCTGGCCTCAAGGGGCCATTCCTTAGTCCAGATCCTAGGAAACTAAAGTAGATCAATGGTTCCTTTTTTTCAGAACTCAAGGGCTCCTTCTGATTTGGTTCCCAATGGGTAATATGCCCAGGATCCAGAGGGATCAATAAAGAACAGAAATAAAGGAAAAAAGAGGATAAACATTTAGTCTATGATAAGTGGCATCACAGATAGGACCACCATTTGTATAGTAGAAAGAGACTTAAATTCTTGGGTTCTGTTATCCCCTAAGTACTTAATTGGGACACTGGACTGCACTATATTTCTCAATAGACTATTTGATGTTAAGACAAGTTACTCTGTGCCAAATACTCAACTCTTACAAGCACTGAAACCCTAACTGTACAGAGTTCTTACTGATTGAGGTGGTGGTGGCAGAGGCAGCAATTCCACCACCCTTACATTAACTACTTCACCTAATACTGAAGATACAAAGAATTTCTCAGATGACAAAAAAGATGGTAAAATCTAAGGCTATGAGAATGCCTTTAAGTACTGCTTTGGCCACTTGCCGAAAGTTTTAATTATGTGCTTCTCTTGTAGAGTATTAATTCCCTTCCAGATATACTTATTATGGGGTGCCTGGGTGGCTCAGCTGGTTAAGCACCTGACTTCAGCTCAAGTCATGATCTCATGACTTGGGGGTTTGAGCCCCACATTGGGCTCTGTGCTGCTGACAGCTTGGAGCCTGGAGCTGCTTCAGATTCTGTGTCTCCCTCCCTCTGCCACTCCCATGCTCATGCTCGCTCTCTTGCCCTCTCTCTCTCAAAAATAAACCTTATAATTGTTTTTTTTAATATTTTTATTTATTTTTGAGACAGAGCATGAGCAGGGGAGGGGCAGAGAGAGAGGGAGACACAGAATCTGAGGCAGGCTCCAGGCTCTGAGCTGTCAGCACAGAGCCCGATGCACGGCTTGAACTCACAGACCAGGAGATCACGACCTGAGCTGAAGTTGGACGCTCAACCGACTGAGCCACCCAGGCACCCGTTAATTGTTTTAAACAATAAATATACTTCTTTACTTCAGAAGGTTTAGAATTGTTTTGTATAAAAAATTTTTATTTCTATTCTTTGGGCTCAAAGCTATAGTACTTCCTGTACTGTACAACTGATCTTTTTCTTGGAGATACAAAGACACAGAGACATACCATATACACACACACTCACACCATGATTACTATGGTTAAAGGCATAATTACTATCTGTGGAGTCCACAATTTGGTTTATGTTTTCTAATTCTACCTGGTGACATTATTCATAACCTCTCTGCCCTATTTATTTGTTTACTAAATCTGACACACCAATAACACAGGAACATTTTGAAGGGAAAATATTACTTTGGTGCCACTACATGGGATATGATACGATCATTTTCAGCTCAAATTATTTAAAATTAAAAACCCACATGGCTGAATTTTTAAAAAAAACCTGAATTATTTCTAATAGTAGAATTTTTCAGCATCTTAATTTGAGTAAAAGAAAAGGTTTAAATAGATTTGAGGGCTTAAATACTTCTGAGGAAATCAGGAACTGCAAAGCTGGGATGTCTAATTCACCTAAAAGTAATTAACGAAAAGTAAGTTAGATCATTATTTCCTCCAAGATCATAATTTAAAAGGAAGCTGATTTATCTGAACTGATTGGGGCTTTCAATCCCAACAGAAATGTAGACGTTTGGTTGTTTTAAGGGGAGAACAGAAATGAGACCCAATTAAGCAAAATTCTTTCTTATGGAAAAAAAAAGTTTTTGATAAAATGATTGCTCAAATGTGCTTAGAAGGGAGCTAAGACCAAGAGATCTGAGGTTTTCTGTTTTCTTTTTTTAACTTGTTTGAAACTTCTGTCCAATTCACAAGATACACCATTAAAAAAACAGGGGAACTCATTTCCACCTAAGCATCTGAGCATAACCAGCTGTTTAGAACTGGTGAATTTGTGAGTTCATATTAGGATTTGACGTCTGACTCCCATGAGAAGGATAGGGGCTCAGGGCCCCTAGAATTGGAGAGAAGTTAGAAGATTCCTGAATCTTCGTGTTTAGGGTCTGTTATAGGCTGACTTGCGCCCACCCCCCAAATTTCTATGTTGAAGTCCTAACCCCCAGTACCTGGGCATATTATTATATTTGGCAATAAAGGCTTTAAAGAGGTAATTAAGGTAAAATGAGGTCATTAGGGTGACCCAATATGACCCTAATCCAATATGACTGCTGTCCTTATAAAGAGATACTAGGTTGCAGATACACCCTGAAGGAAAACCATGTGAGAAAACGGTGAGAAGAAACCCTGTGACATCTTGATTTCACATTCGCAGCCCCTAGAATTATGAGGAATAAACTTCTGTTGTTTAAGCACCCAGTCTATGGTTCTTTGTGATGGCTTCTGAGTTGACTAATCCAAGGTCTCAGATATCCTGGCTCAACTAAGGATTGTTTCTCTGCTTCCCACAACACTGTAACTCCATGAGAGCAGAGCCAGTTGTGCCAATGGTAAATAAAGCAGATTAACCTAATAATTCTTTTTCTACAGAATAAACTGAAGGACACAAGAAGTTACAAAGTAAATCCATACCAGGAAGGATCGCACAGTCATTAGGCTTGACACTGCTCAAGTTCAAATCCCAACCACACCACTGGTGAGCTGTAAGCCATGTGGCTAGTTCCTTTACCTCTCTGGGCCAGTCTCATATGAGAACTGCAATGAGGATCCAAGTACAGTGCACCTGACACTGGGGACCACACAGAAAATCCATTGCCTCATTCATTCCACATACATGTCCTGTGCCTGCACATGTGCGGGAACTGCTCTAGGTAAGGGGATACTGACAAGACATCCTGCCCTATAGGCCTTATCTCCTGGTGGACATTAGCTAATAACGATAGTAAGGGGGGGGGGGCACTTCAGCAAGAAAAGAAAGGATGGCTTAAATGCAAGTTTCTAAGCTTTGGTACACTTCAGGGTACTATATGTAGTATCCCTGAATCCCACTTAAAATATAATCTGGAGTAGCCCATGATAGCTGATAGCTAATAATCTCTTGTGCCAGGCTCTCTGGCCCCACAGTCATCCTCAATCACATGGTCCCAAATCAGGGCAGAATACCTGTGGATACCTGAGCATTTTGCTGTTTGGTTAGGGATTACCCTACTGGTCAGGCTCCTAATCATCAAAAGGCCTGTTTCCTTTCCCAGAGCCATTCAGTAATCAACTCTCTCTGTCCCTCTGTCCCACAATAAGAGCGCTGCAGTGCCACCTGGCACTCAATGACAAGGTCTCTGAAGTGTCCCCTGAGGCAAGCCCCAGGCCCTGTCACCCTGCATTGGCAGCTGTGTGCAAGCCAACCCATATGCAGTATACGCAAGATGGCATAAGGACAGCCTTTCAGGGAGCAGCTGGAGGTCTGAACCCATTACCCACACAGGCAGTCTCTGCCACTGTCCTTGTGCCTTCCAGGTCAGGGGTAAGGGACAGAAGCCTGAGCTTAAGAAACCCTAGGAACTCAGAGACTCCAAATCCTTGTTTTTAGGAAACTTCTAATATTAAAAAGGACTGAGAAAGGTCTCCTAAGCTTCTTTCGCCAATCCTTAAACTCCACGAGCCTTTGCTTGCCCATCTTAAAAGTGGAGTACAAACCGTCCACTCTGCTCTTCTCATGGGGTTTTGTACGAATGGTCTTCAAAAGCTTTTATGTGAGATTTCTTTTTGGGGGTGACGAAAATTTTCTTGAGTTGATTGTGGTGATGGTTAAAAAACTCTGTAAATATATTCAAGACCATTCAATTGTATACTCTAAGTGAATGAGTTGTAGAGCCTATGAATTATATCTCAATAAGTATGTTTTTAAAAAATAAATAAATAAAAGCCTTTATACACCATGAAGAATTGCCACCCTAGGACTTCAAGTCAGCTCTCACTGTGGAACATCAAAGCCAGTAGAGTCAGTAAACTAGAAAACATTGCTTAGAACTTTAGGGGAAACTTTATTTGCATATGGCTTTATTTTTTAAGATTGACTTTTCAGGAATAAAAGACTAATTCATGAAATTGAGATCCATGTGCTTCCAGAAAAATTTCAGATGACCCAGATAATTTTATTTCCCCATGGCCATGTTTATCTTCAACACGTGACCACAGTCTTAGTTGTTACAAGAACTCCACCCTTCCCACCAGACACTGGACCTGGTGAGAAGAAACCCTGTGACATCTTGATTTCATACTCCCAGCCCCTAGAATTATGAGGAATAAACTTCTGAGTTTATTCCTCTTAAACTTCATAAACCCCTGGACCAGGGGTTCCTGGTAGCTGCTGAGTCTTAAGTTTCCATGGTGTGCACCTCTGTGCCTCACCCCTATGCACAAAAACAAGAACACTCAGGTGCATAAATAGGTACCTGGATATATATATATATATATATATATATATATATATATATATATATATATATACACGTTTGTATAAAATCCTAATATAATTCCTGGATAATGGCCTTACATGGTTTTGGAGTTAATGCCCAATCCCTTCTCAGCAGAGGTGGAGGAAAGCCCTTAGCATGGACTATCCTCTCCAACGTGGTGTTTTCTAGATCCTCCCCCTTCCTAAATTATTCTTTACACACTGAGTTGATATAGGGTGCAAGAATCTTATTATACATAACACTGGGGTAGGGAAACATACACTGAGTCTGGCCAGAATCTGTATTCCACTCTGTGCCTCTCCTTCCTCATCAATTCAGTGTGATCGACATGATATCCAATCCACGGCATGTTTTCAAGATTAAATGAATTGAGTGCAAAGCATTTGTTATGGGCTGAATTTCATGTCCCTCTAAAAGTCACATGTTGAAGTTCTAACCCCCCAGGCCCTCAGAATGGGACTATACATAGAGATAGTGTCCTTAAAGAGGTCATCAAGTCAAAAAGAGGCCTTTAGGGTGGTCCTAATCCACTAGGACTGGAGTTCTTGTAAGAAGAGATGATTAGGACACAGACACGTACAGAGGGAAGATGAGGTGAAGACGCAGGGGAAGACAGCCGTCTGCAGTATGAGAGAGGCCTCAGAAGAACCGAGGAGAGAGGCCTCAGAAGAACCCAGCCCCGCCAACACCTCCATCTCAGATTCTACCCTCCAGAGCTGCGAGAAAACCTATTTCTGTTTTTTGAGCCACCCAGTCTGGGCTACTTTGTTATGGCAACCTGAGAAAACGAATACAGCATTTGGAAAAAAAAAGCCCTCAGTATACATTAGCTACTACATCCAAGGAGGCAGGCGGTGAGGTGGGTAAGGGAGCTAATTTAGCAGTCAGGCAGACCTGAATTCAGGTTGGTCATGTCAGATCCCTCCAGGGCTCAGTCTTCTCATCCAGAGAATGGTGATAACACACGGATAACATGAGCAAACAAAAATGAACACAAACCACCCGGCCCCAGGCCTGGGCTACAGTAACTGCTCAGAAACCTTAGGTGCTCTGCAGGTTGCTGGAACATGGCAGCCAAACCAAGCCACCCTCAGGCCACCAGGTGGATAAAATCCAACTTGCTCCTCCCAAGTCTGTGATGTCCAGAGAGGCGGGGCTTGGGCATCATTTTCCTGCTTAAAAAATTGCTACTTTTTACTGGATCAGGAGAGCCAACCAGGCCAGTGAGAAAGTGGGAGCCAACTCAGAAAATGTCATGGTTCAGGTGTTTAGGCAAGTTCAATCATTTGTTTGTTTTAATGTACCCCAGGAATCTACCACACTGTGTAGAGATTTAATAAAAAGCAGGATGGGCATGGTAAAAATAATGGGGATAGGAGAGTAGGCAAACCCCTCCCTGAGGCCCCCAGGATACTTGGAGAAGGGTTTGAATCCCCATGTTCGCAAGTGACTTGCTCAGGTGTGACCATCTCCATGAGAATCTGTTAAGGGACAAGCACATGTAATGGAGGTGAGCCCAGGTACGTAGAGGGGAAATGACTTTCTCAGGTCTTGCCATGGGTCAAGGCAGCAAGTTCCCAGTAGGGATCCCTCTCCAAGAGTTTCTGACAGCAGCCCAGGCAGAGAGTGATGCCCCCCTTCTGTCACCGGCTATTGGTGTGTGAAGGAAAGCAACATTCACAGCTGATGGAAAAGCTCTGTCCGGAGGCAGTCTGGCGAGATTTTCAATCCAATTTCTTTCGAGTGAAAGGCTAACAGGATAAGATCTCTCTGTGTTAACAACCTGGATTGTGAGTGAAGTCCCTGGGTTGGGGCAAGAGATGAGGTCATGAAATCAAGAGCTTACCTCGCAAAGCAATCTAGTCCAAGCCCCAGGTCCCCAAGCCTCCCCTCCAGAGCCTGTTAATCTTGTGTTGAACATGTCCCTCTGTGGGCACTTCCTGTCCGGAAATTTAGGCCATCCGTCCCTGGGTAGTAACCCCACTCTAGTGTTTGCAGCAGAAGCCTGGAGGCATGTCACTGGGCATACCACAGACTCCTCAGTGGGGCCAATGGTATTCTCCATGAATGAACACACCCTCAGAGCTAAGGCTTCACAGGTGACCCCTTGGGATGGCTCATAAACCAGTCACCTTCCTTGAGGCCCCTGCACTGCTGCAAATCAGGTACAAAGTACAGTGGCTGCAAATACATTAGATATCATGTCTTGTCCATGGGTGACAGCTAGATCCCTTCTCAATAGCCCAAGCTCCCTGAAACCATGTGGAGCAAGTAATGTGAGGAGCTAGTGTTCATTGGTGACCCAATGCCCCACACTGGGTTCTTAGGGCCCACAATCTGGCCTTGCAGCAATGAGAAACTGGGTGTGGCAGCCAATACACGCAGGTGCTGGGACTCAACAAAATCCACATTAAAGGTAAAAAGAAGCAAGCTCTCAAAAATAAACTATCCTTATTCTCCCCCATTAGCAAGCTTCAACTCAACCCCTAAGAGATGTGTGGAATGTGTGGGGCCAATGTGTGGAAGACTCATTCAACAAGCAAGATCAAATCTGTCAGCCTCTGCAAGATGGATGATTCTCATGGGCATGATGTTGAGTGAATTAAGTCAAGATTCCATTTTTATCAAGTTCCAAAGGAGACAAAACTGATCTAAAGAGGAAGTGAGCGGAGTAGTGGGGGCTCTGGATGAGGGTGGTTCTGGCTCGAAGGGGCACAGGGGAAAATTTGAGGTGCTTGAAAATGTTTTGTTTCTTGATCTGGGTGGTGGCATCCCAGAAGTATGTACATGTAAAAATTCATGGACTGTACACTTAACATTTGTGCTTTATAACATGGAAGTTAAATCTTGATTCTGTAAAATTGCCAACCCTTTGTTGAGTACCTACTACATACCAGAGCTCAAGCCCTGATGGTTTGGGTGATATCCTCAGGCGACAGTGGTATCTTCCACAATGCCACAGATAACCCTGTGAGATGTTACCACCTGACATACAGACATTCCCATCATCCTTTCTGTCTCCTTTTATAATGGGCTACCTGACCTGTACTCTGGGATAACAAACAAAACTGCAAACCTACCTTCCCCATTCCCAACATTAATTTGGGAATATACAGGAAGAGAATCAAAGCAAAACCCAAACAGAACATAAGACATCCAGGACAAAGTCCTCATTTTCATTTAATCCGTAGGAATAAAGAAAACTCTTTTCCAACAGGATTGGTAGAACCCAGGAATACAGAAGACATTTTCATCTAGTTTCTGCATGCTGTCAATGCTAAGATTTCTGGATGTCTAAGAATGCAATTGTGTACAGGATATGCTCAGGGAGAGGAACAAGTATAATCAATGAAGAACAAAGAGTCCCAGGCAGACAATCACCAGCTTCAGGAATTTGGACTCTGTGTAAGGTTGGCTTTGATTGCTGGGCACCTGTGAGCTGGACTGTAAAGAGACTGAAAGAAAAGCTCTCAGAAAGATCTCCCAGGTCTAATGGGTGGGAGGAGTGAGCCTCACATTTTAGTCTGCAATGTTTGGGCAATGTTTGACTGGGTCCTGAAAGTGAGTAGTAACTTTCCAGGCAGACAATAAAGAGGAATGGTGTGTGCTAAATGTCCAGGGGTTAAAGACAGAGTGAGGTCTGTGTCAATGCTTGACACATAGTTGGCCTTAAAATGTTTTTATTGAATCTGTGCAGGCATTCGTGAATAAGTGAATGAATGCATGCATGAATGCACAAATGCACGGAGGAAAGAAGAAAGAAAAGCAGGCAGGCGGGCTCAACCCCTCACCATCCACAGCTGGGACTCATGGCCTAGCTCTATGTAACTCAGCAACTGCCCCACATCCTTCCTGGGCCAAATAACAGAACCACCAAAAATATTTATTTAGTTAAAGAAAGGCTGGCTGAACCAAAGTAAGGAGGAGAAGAGGGGAGGGAAGGAAGAAGGGAGGAAGAGTACAAGGAGAAGGGGAGAGTGAGGGTGGGGGGAGGGAGAAGGAAGAGAAGAGGCAGGGTGGGGAGGGAACGGTGGAGAAGACAGGAGAGGGAAGAGGGGGAGAAGAACATCTGAAATGAGGATTTGAGGGGAAAAAAGGGAAGAGGAGGATTTGAGGGGGAAAAAAGAGAAGAACAGGAGGGAGGGAGAGAGGGAAGAGGTAGAAACAGAGAGGGGAGGAAGGACAACGATGGTGAAGGGAAAAAGAGAAAGGGAGGCAGTCACTTCTCTGGCAGCTCATATTCACAGTGACAGAGTCTCCACGGGAGAATCAAGGACAGTCTGACATGAGTCACTCCTGCTCTAATGCAGCAAGTTGCAGATCTGAGCCACGCCCTCTTAAAACACAGCAACAGGACCTTGATGACCATCATCCCCAGACTCATCCTTGTCCAGAGATAAAGATTCCTCCCAGAGGCCATGCTCAGAGTGGCAGCTCCAGCAAATGGTCACTAGGTGGCGCATATTCCTCATTGTCCTTTCCGCAGGTTCTCAGCGGCAAGAACCTGAAGCTCACACATCAGGAAAGGGAAAGGTCCTGTCACTGAAGGACGCCTGAAGCCAGCACAGGAGACCTGTGGTGGTGGAGAGAACCACCAATGAAGTGAGTCTGCGCTGTCACTCTCAACACAGAGCTTGCTTTTTAGACAATCCCAGAGACACTGCCCAGAGTGGACAGTGGGACTGAGTTCAGATCCTGACTCCACCTCACAAGCAGTTACAGAACACTTTCCCGGAAGATGCCTGAGAGTCCAGTCTCAGGGATAAAGAAAAGGTTCCTAATCACAGAAGCTCCACCATTATCTGTTTTACACACCGCATATTCATGCAACAAATAGTGTGGGAAGAAAGGAAGTCCAGGGCTTAAAAAGCGTTGGGGCACCTGGGTGGCTCAAGTCAGTTAAGCGTCCGATTCTGTTCAGGTCACGATTTCACAGTTCCTGAGATTGAAACCTGAATTAGGTTCTGTACTAACAGCTCAGAGCCTGCTTGGGATTCTCTCTCTTTCCTTGTTTCTCTGCCCCCGTCCCACTTTTTCTCCTCTTCCCTCCCCCTCTCTCTCTCTCAAAATAAATAAATAAACTTAAAAAAAAAAAGGCATTGTAGACACCAGCACTAACTCTAGTGGCTTCACTGTGGGGCAGAGACCCAGCCAGGCATTCAGAATCAGAGATTTTCTAAAAGCCCCTGCTTTTAGAAAATAAAGTTTCAGGTCCCACACAACATGGATCTGCCTAGCACATACCAAGTGCACAATCCACAGTGCCTAACCAACAAGACAGGATTGCTCCATTTTACAGATGAGAAAACTAAGGCTCGAGAGAACATTAAATGGTAAGCTAGAAACCCATGAGAATAGGACCAAGCTGGGACTCCCACATCCTCAGGACCAAAACCAGCTGCCTTGGCAAAGCACCACTCCCATGGACCATCACTGCAAGGATCTGGACACAAAGTTTTGACCCCACCCACCTGTCATCCTTCTCTACCAGGTATCCTTCACAGCTCATGGACTAACCCCAGGGGCCTCCCTGGGTTCTTTCCCTTCTGTCACATCACTGAGTCTCTGTGTATGTTGTCCCTTTGTCTAAATGACAAGGATGCCATTGGAAGAAATGTGTGTGTGTGTGTGTGCACGCACGCTTTATTTGTGTAACTCCACTAACCCAATAACATCTAGTACCTGGTTCTGCATTCAGCAAGCACTCAATAAATGTGTCTTGTTATTGGGACAGCATAAGCGCAGGAGGTAGGGATGGAGTGTTGACAAGTGGAAAATGAGAGTGTTTCAGAATTATGGAGCAAATGAACAGGGAAATGTATCGCCTATAATAAATATACCTCTGAAGAGCCTTAAAAGAAATCAATGAAGCACAACATCAAAGTCCCAGGGAGTTATAAATCAGCAGCTTGATAGACAAAAGTGCATCCGAAATCATTTAAAGTGCACCAGAAATCATTTATGTCTGAGTAATTAGAACACATTGGAACGACTCCGTGCCATTGAACCGAAATTGAGCAACATAATGTTTATGAAATCCCTGTGGACTCGGGCAGGAAAACCAGAAAGATGAAAGTTGCATTGAAAATTCCCCCCACCTGTCCAGAGCCCTCCTGCACAATCCCCAAGGGGGGCCTGGAGGGAGATGGAGTTTGTTTTTAACCCATGCGCAAATTTGTTTTTTTCTTCTGGTTTAAAAATGTTTGCAGTCCCAGTTGTTGAAAACAAAGTGCAAGTCCCAGGCTGCATGTAACAGAAAAGGGCCCCCCATCGGACCCCCAATTCCCAAACAGAGAGAATCTTTGTTAAGACAGCAAAGAGATCTGGTAGGAATGAGAATATTTAAGAATTTTCCAAAAGAGGTGGCTGATCTTAGTGAGAAAAAGGCTGGACTTTCTCCTCAGGGCTTCTATAGGATTTGACACTCCCTCCCACAGTCGCCTTAAAGGTGAAACTCTTGGGAGTGGATGGTGGCTGGAACCCTGCAGGGGGAGATGGGAGACAAAGGGATCGGAAAGAAGGATTTCAGATGCCCATCCATGAATCCACTTATCTGACAGTAGCTAGGGGAAAAAATCACCTACTTTGATTTGGGGAGTAAAATAAGAGTAAGGCCAGAATTCTAACTTGGAGACATTCAAAGAAGCACTCGGGTATCAAGGACTCTCCCAATCCTCCTCCTAGATCTCAGGCCCCATAAACACAGTTCCACTGTGGTCTGAGCACCAGATCACTTCCTCCCACAAAATGATAATCCAAACTGGACCCATGACGTGGATCTGACATTCTTGTGTCACTATCAGCTCGCAGACATCTAATAACGAAAATCCCTAATTTTTACACCTCCATCCTTCCCTCATCTCTCCCCCTAGTTTTAGACAACATAACCTAAGCCTCTGGGATTCATATCCTGGGCTGTGACCTGGTACCATCAGCCTGCTGGACAGCTATGAAAGCAAGCAGATCTCTGTGTGTCCGGGGTGGGGTGGGGGTAAGGCTACAGCCGTTACACAGAAATAGGTCTATTTATGCTCCCTTTGCCAAGAACCTGGAAGACTTATGCTGGGGAACCCACCTTCAACTGTGCAAGTGCAAATGTACTGTCAACCTATGAGTGTCCTGAGACTTTCGAAGGAGGTCCACCTGGATGGCAGGTAGAGATCCTACTCAAGCCTGAAGGAGGCTGACCACTGCCATGCCACCAGCTTGTTTCCATCTCATGGCCTCTGAAATTCTTCCCCTCCTCCAGCCAAGGACCCTCAAAGGAACCAGAGGGATCTTCACAAAAAGCAAATCAGATCACCTCCTTCAAAACCATTCAAAATCTTCCATTGCTGGGGCGCCTGGGTGGCGCAGTCGGTTAAGCGTCCGACTTCAGCCAGGTCACGATCTCGCGGTCTGTGAGTTCGAGCCCCGCGTCAGGCTCTGGGCTGATGGCTCAGAGCCTGGAGCCTGTTTGCGATTCTGTGTCTCCCTCTCTCTCTGCCCCTCTCCCATCCATGCTCTGTCTCCCTCTGTCCCAAAAATAAATAAACGTTGAAAAAAAATTAAAAAAAAAAACAAAAAAAACCCCAAAATCTTCCATTGCTTTGGGATAAAGATCAATATCCTTCCTATGGCCTGGGACTTCACAACGTGGGCTGCCACCTATCCTGTCAACCCTTTGGGCCTCATCTAGAATATTTCCCACCCCACCCCACCCCCCCCCACCGATCCTTCTCTGATCTTAAGTCACTCTAGTTGACCTCTGAGAGTGCCGGGAAATAATGTGGCCATAGGATATTTGCACACACTGCCCCTCTGCCTGAAATCCTCTACTCACTGCCCTTGCCATAAGACCTCAGCTTATGAGTCTCCTCCTGGGAAAACCTCAGACATACCTACCATCTGGGCCAGGTTTCCTTGTAATAGGCTGTCCCAGAGCCATGTTCCTCCTTATGGAACACTTATCTCTGCTTATAGATATCCTCTAGGTAGGATTATCCTCTAGTATACTTAATCCGCCTCCCACTGGACTGTAAGCTCTAGGAAGATAAGCCAGGTGCATCTGGGCTTACCATTACAAGGAAAGCAGCCACGTGGGGTCTGACGCATGGCAGGTGCCCAATATTGGACGGGTAAATGAGTAAACAGATAGATTGATGAATGAGCAAATGAGTGGATGAATAGATGGGTGGATAAGTGGGTGGATCACTAGTTTTTGTTGACATTGGTTTCTGAGACTGATCATTTTTATCAATTATAAAAGGTTGAGAACATCAAAATACAAAGCAAAAGACTAATGAAGGGTGAGAAAAGCCAAAGTAGGAGCCAAACAAAACAGCAACAATGATGTTGGTGGAAAGACAAGCTCACCAATTCATTCACTCACTCACTCACTCACTCACTCACTCAGAAGGTCCTGAGCTCCTACAACACACAGGCACTGAGATGGGTCTCGGGTTGCAGTGAGCTGTTGGGGGCCACCTTGTGGATGGGCTTTGGATTCAGATCATGAGGTATCACTTGGTTTGACCAAATTCTGGTCTGGAATAACCCTGGGCAAGTATGTCTCAATGCTTAACACCTACCAACCTTCCAGGATCAGACTATTGCCCTTTGTGCCCACGCGAAGGAAACAGAAACTTGGTGGCCTGAAGTCTGGCGCTGACCTCCACTCGGTCTCCAGCAGGCTGACTTCTGCCTCGAGCAGAGGATGGCAGACATTCACATTCCACACCCATCTCAGACAAGCGACAACAGAGGACAGAATTTGGCTCGATGTATTTTGCTAGTAATGGAATAGACTGATGGCATATTGGAAATTCACATTTAAAATAGATCTCTCCTTTCTGTAAAATGAGATACCATCTACCAATTCGGGTAATGAACATCTAACTTAAATCCAAGCCACAGGCTGGGAGCACGGGCCCAGGCATGGTCCAGCATGTTCCAGGTGGTCCAGCCCATCCTGACACATATCACTGAGCCCTCCCCCCTTCCTCCCACTTATTTTGTTTCTTCGTAAAATCGTTACTGAGAATATTGAACTACCTTACAGAGATGTATTTACTCCCCTTATCTTCCCTCCATCTCTCTTGATTAAAAGCTATGTGTGATATTTGTAGTTATCAAACATCAATATTTGGCATGGATTTGTGGAATGGAGATGCGGAGAAGAAAGGAATCCGACCATTTCTATAAAGGGTAAAACCCTGAGCAAACAGACCGCATTTCTTATTAGGGGCAGTAAAGAGCAGAGACTCATTTCAGAAGGGACCAGTCAGGCTGCACCCCAGCAGGCTTTGTGAAACCAATGCTTGGGGCTCAAAATTAGATTCCAGATTTCATCAGGAGAGGCAGCTCCCTTCTGAGGGTAGGGGAAGGGGGGAGAATCATGTAGCCTATCTGAAAATTTTTAGAGCCGGCTGAAAGACAGCCCTCTTCCCCAGGGAGTTAACTCCAGCACTCAAACTGGGCAGAGCTGAAATACTAATGAGTTAACCTTTCCTTAGGGCCCATCCCTAAGGCTCTACCTACGTTAATACATTTAATGCCCACAACAACCTGATTCATCAACTCCATTTTACAAATGTGAAAAGTGTGGCACCAAGAGGTCCAAATGCTTGCCTGGGCTTACACAAGAAGGAAGAAGAAGAGCTGGGGGTCCAGTCTGGTTCACAAGTCTGTGCACACAACCACTCCACCACACCCCCTCTGGCCTCTCCATGGCAGAGCTGCTTGTCCAGAATCCACAGTATACTGTGTCTAAGACTTGCTGCCATTCTGGAAGCATCCTTGCATCAGGTCCCCACCATCACTGAGTACCTACATGACCTTTGCCATGTTAGCAGAGCCACGGTGTGCCCCTCTGAATGAGGGTAGTAAGAATCGCACCTGCCTCCCAGGACGTTGTGACAATTCACGACATATGCATTTAAAGGGCTTAACATACAAGGGAGATTCATATGCATTCATTGTGGGAGTGGTAATATATACAACTACTGTGGAAAATGTGGGGGTAGCATCTACTAAAACTAAACACATATCTATTATGTGACCAAACAAATACATCCTTGGCATCTTCCTGAGAGAAATGGATGAATCTTTCCACCAAACAATGGATACACAAGTGCACATACCCCCCAAACTGAAAACAACCCAAATGCTCATCAAGAATTCCAGAGAATGATGGCAAAGGCAAACAATGAAATACTATTCAACAATTTCAAGAGGAGAAACGACTGATACATGCAGGAACATAGCTGGATGTCCTGGGGATGATGCTGCAGGAAAGAAGGCTGATGAACATGTACTGTTGGGGCTTAGGTGAAGTTCATGAATGAGTAAAAGCGATCTTTCATAATAAAGTCAGGAGCGTAGTTGGGGAGAGGTAGTACTGACTTTGGGAGAGGCATGAAGAAGCCTTTTGGGGTGCTCCAAATCAATAAGACTGATTTCTTCCACTCATTAATTTTGCTAACAAGTATTCATTGAGTGTCCACTGTATTTGAGACACTCCCTCAGGAGGGAGGGAGAAGACAAGACCCCCATTCCCAACCTCAAGTTGGATGCTAACATTGGAAACCTGTCAGTATCACTGTGTCTCCAGGGGGCATAGCCATCCTCAGGGATTTGGAAAAATCACTAAATAGATTTCCTTCTTTTATCTGGCAGAAAGCAGTGGGGAGGAAGGGCAGGGATGCTCATCAGAGCAGCAGACCTCTGCACTCACTGTGCCCGGGGTCACAAGCACCACTTAGCATTTCATCCTGGCAAGCCTGGCTTGCTTTAATCAGGACCACGTGGCCAAAATCATGTGCGACATTTTGAAGGCAAAGAATTTAAGCCTCCATGTCTCACTGCCCCGAGTATCAGCTTTGTCCTTCTGCTCTTAATGCTGTTATCTCGTCCCCACACTTGGTTTTCTGCCGAGCAGATGCTATAGAAAGGCATATTAGCAATGAGAAGCAGAGCGTGCCTGGAAGCCTGGGCGCCGAGCTGGTGACCCCTCTGCTCCGGAGGCCTGCTCCAGGGGGTCGGAGGAGTGAAAAATGCCCAAGAGGAACCAAGGCTTCCTCCAGTCACTCAGCTCCTAAGCCAGGTCCCAGGGAGATCTGTCTAAAATGCAAATCGGATCAAGGCAATCACCAGCTTAAAACCCTTCTGTAGCCCCACACCAATCACAGCAAAAACTCAACTCCTGCCCATCACAAAGCACCGAGGCATGCCTGTTTCTCTAACACCCCCTCCTCTAGAATCTGAGTCAGACTAAAGTCCATGCCCATGGGAGTCTTTCTACCTAAAATCCCTGCCCCTGCAACTGCTGTGAGGATCCCCCTTGTCCTCCACAACTCTAAGTGTCACTTCCTCCATGGAGCCTTCTCTGACCACCTATTTGTGCCACCACCAAATTCTGTATTCTGCCTCCACTAAGAAGCAATCAGATTGTGCCTCAATTATAGGTTTCTTTTATTCATGGTTTTATTCCGTCATCACCGCAAGCCCCTTGAAGGCAGGGTCTAGGTCTACTTCACTTTTGTATCTTGTGACTCTCAGCAGTGAGTACAAGAGTTTAAGAGAGGCAAGTGAAGGGAGGGATACATGAGAAGGAGAAGTGAGAAAGAAGGAGGTGAGGAGGGAAGGGAGGAAGGGAGGGCAGAGGGTATCCAGGGAATGCAACAACTCAACAGAACAGAAGGACTTGGGGAAATCTTTGAACAACACTTTTCTGATTGATCTTGATGGGTGATTAGGAAGTTTTGCAGTCAGGCTTGAGTGGGGGAAGTGGAGCAGAGGTGATAACCTAAGGAAGGGTGCCCAGTCAGGGAGACCAGGACTGGAGGAGTGCAATATGGGGTCCAAATGGCATGCTTGGAATCAGAGGAGTTTGCACTCTATTCTCAGATCACACAGAGCTACCGAAGCATGCTCAAAAGGAGAGTCATGGTCAAGCCTATGAGGCTGCTAACTGAAGAAGGCAAAGTCCAAAGCAGAGGACTGGTTAGAGCTGGTTGTATAATCCAGACGTGCCATAACAAGGGTGTGAACCAGAGCAGTGGGTCCACTAAGGATATGCCAAGGGAGAATGGACAAACTTTGGTGACTTCAGACTGGAGTAAGCTAGGGAAATACAAAGGATGCTGGGGGACAGGAGGATGGTGAAACCTTTGAATACACAGGTAGGAAAGCAGTGGGGGATGCAGGGGAGCGGGCAGTTCTGTGTTGGCTACTGTGTCTCCATGAGATACCTGGCATTGGGATGGCACTCGTGCTGCCACTGTCCCCTAATTACTAATCATGACTAAGTCTTTCCTCCTGAGGAAAGAAATAGCCTGAGCACCACTCCTATTTGGCACCTATAAATGTGGTGTTACCTACTTCCCATACCTGCTTACAGACATCACAACCTGCAATCAGGAGGTTGAGAGCCAAAAGAGCCTGGTAGACCCCCCATTGGGAAGGTAGATAAGGAAGCTGAAATCCTTGGAGGGCTGGAAGCAGAACCAGGGACGAAATCCAACCCAATGCACCAAGGCTCCTGCTCATACATTCTGCTGCCTCTTGGAGTGTGAAACGGCACAGGACTGTCAGCACTCACAGTGATTATGAACCAGAGCATAAATGACGAACAAACCTGCCTCAAGAAGAAACTGGCTCCTTTTTTTTTTCCTTCTGGAATCTTGCATCAAACCTTAGTCAGTCCCCAGTGGAAATAAAGGCTGGGTGAGCGCATGTGTGCATGTGCATGTGCGCGCGCGCGTGTGTGTGCGTGTGTGTGTGTGTGTGTGTGTGTGTGTGTGTGTGTGTGTATGCTGGGGTGTGTACAAGGAAATAGGACTGTGTTTTCTTCCAAGAGCTTCACATCCACCCCTCTAAACAATACTGATCACTTTTGCTAAATTCCAAAAGGTGGCAGCATTCCATTAAATATTCATTTGCTGTGGTGGCTGCAGCAGGGAGTGTCCCACAGAATACAAATGGGGAGGAAGACACCCAGAGAGCTGGGTGTCAGGAATGCTGTAGAGTCCAGCAATGATGGGGGGACTGGGGCCTGGGGGAGCTATGAGCCCTTTACTTGGGGA
The DNA here is from genome assembly GCF_018350175.1 of Felis catus. Lineage (NCBI taxonomy): Eukaryota > Metazoa > Chordata > Mammalia > Carnivora > Felidae > Felis > Felis catus. The sequence goes on from NC_058383.1 coordinate 36,541,164, forward strand.
GGAAGAGGAGGATGCAGCACAGAAAGATGCTGGAGTGGAGCACTTGGCCCAAAGACCAAGAGAAAGCTAGATTTGTCTCAAGACTTTGATAAGCAAGTATTTGGGGTGGAAAGACCAGGTTTATGCCATGGATCATCCCTCCCCAAGAGTGGGGGCAGGACCCATGACTTGTCTCTGACAGAAAATTTGATGGAATGCCTCGTACGTGATTGTATGAGGACATATATATGTAGCACTCCATCCTGCTAGCATGCCCAAATAGACTCTCCTGCTGGCCTTGAGAAAGTATGCTGCCATCATGTGAACTGCCTATAGAGAGGGCTATGTGGCAAGGAAGTGTAGGAAGCTTCTATGAGCATACGTCCTCCATCCTGCAACTGCAAGGAAATTAATTCTTCCAACAACCAGTTGAACTCAGAGGAGGACCCCAAGCTCCAGATGAGACCCCAGCTCCAGCTGCCATCTTAAATGCAGCCTTGGGAGACTCTGAGAAGAGGACCCAACCATGCTTGTCCACAGACCTTTGATATATGTTAACTGAGATAATAAACAGATGTTACTTTAAGCTAAGTTTCTGCAATTTTTTGTACAGAAGAAAATGAATATAGTATATTTCTGTGACAGAGGAATAGAGACGTTATGAAATGCATCTCTGGAATGAAGGAGAACAAAGTAGAAACTCGGACTCTGACACTTAACTCAACTAGGCCTCCAGTATGATCAAGAAAGAGAAAAGAGTAGTAGTGTTCTTCATGCTGGAGCAGGGTCACTTCCATCCATTTTAAGACACATTCACTCCAGAGTGAACCCCAGAATGGAGTGTAAATCTGCAAGTTTCTTAGCCTCATTTTCCAAGTGCCTCCCATCATGTGACTATTTGACTACAAATGACCCCAATATTTAAAGACAGGTGTATGTTAGGCCTCCAGCATGTCACCTCAACATAACCATTTCATCTGATACCTAAGCAAAGACAAGTAGCTTTGACCAGGCAGGATGTTCACCTTCCCTGCTGACTTGAGAATCATCCCTACATCTAAGATCTTCCCAGAAATGTTCCTTGCACCATTAAACAGAAGCGGGTGGCCTCGGTGCAACTCAGCTCGGGCAACAGTGAAATCCAGATTGAGTCCCAGATATACCACCTATTAGCTATGAGACTCTGAGCAAGACACTTGACTCTGAGGCTGTTCTTCACCTGTGGAAATGGGGCTAGGGAAAGTTCTTCCTTTGGTGGGCTGTTCTAGGTATCCATGAGATAATGCATTTGATACACTCAGCACAATGCCAGGTACCTCGTAGGTGCCCAATAATGCTATCATTATTGTTATGTCCTGGACTCTGGACACAAGTGAGTCACATCTGCTGTATCCCAGAAAGGCTCTTTCTGGGAGGCTTTCCCAATTGGAAAGCTGGAGGTCAGAACTGGGGGAGCTGTGTGGCAACACAGGGCAGGGCAGTGAGTAGAAGTGGTGGCAAGATGCCAAAGCCTGAGACTTTCTGGCCCCTGGGGCAGCCAAGGACAAGAAAGTCTGTCTCCAGGCCCTGGTTCAGTCTTCTGAGCCCCATTTTCACTCTTCCAAAGGGACTGCAGCATTTCTATGACAACTAAGAATAAAACTTTAATAAAATGTCATCAACTGCCCTGGGCACCTCACTTAAAGCCTAAGACTCACTTCTTCATTTTATAAATAGTCACTATCAATATTATGACTACTACTACTACTCTTACTATTATCAAGGAAAATAACCACCCACCGTAAAAAATAAATAAATAAAACTGGAAGAGTCCAAAGAAAAATGCAAAACTACCAATTTAGTTCAATTCCCCATCTGCCTTTCTGACACCTCTCTCTGCATTCAGAGACAGGGAGATATATGAATATAATTGCACATAATTGGAGTCATATGATATATGCTGTATTTCTCACTCAACAATATGTCATGAGCATCTTTCCAAGTCCATAAACATAAATCTTCACCACAAAATTCTAGCAGCAGCTTGGATTGGACTTTATGGATGCATGTAATTTACTTAAACAATTCCTTATTGATGGCTATTGAGGCCATATCTTTATTATTATTCTTTGCTAATACAAGCATCCCTCAACACATATACAAACACAGCTTCTCGCATTCACACATTCATCGCCAAGGTGTAAATTCCTACAAGTGTGATTACTTCATCAAAGACTAAACATGTTTTATGCTTTCAAACACGTGAGATGGAATCATCGGTCACCACATGTTGCCACGAACCAAAAATCACAAAAAATGACTCCTTCTACCTAGGACACATTAGGCTGGGAGACTGATCCATGGATTCCAGCCAGAAGGACCCAGAATGGCAGTACTACGAAGGTCAGAGGTAGGGAAGAAGGGGTGGGTTAGGGTTGCTGACCTCAGAAAACCTCTAAAACTCCTCAGGTTCCGGTAGAAAAAGAAAACAGGATACCGTCTTTACTTCCAGTGGAGAGACCCCATCAGCCTTAATGAGGTGGGGCTAAGGGCCAGAGAATATCCAACCCAATCCAACAAAGTTGAAAATCCAGGGGGGCAGGGGTGCTCTTCTAGGATCCTGGCAAAAGGAGAGATCTCAGACACCTTTAGTCCTACTGTGGATAACGAGCATTAAAGTGGGTGGGGGGAGGTTTCTCCACATGTTTCCATCTTTCTCTTTAAAAGTTCCTGCACAGCATAACCAGCTTCAAGACTTGTAAGTCACTTCCCTGTTCCATGCTCCATTTTCTCACCTGCAAAATGGGTTTGGTATATTTATGTTTTCTTTCCACAGGCTTAATGTGAGGTTACTAGACTCGTGTGTGCCATAAAACACACAGTTATTTCTAAGATCATGAGGAGTGTGGTACTCAGCCTCCACAATGCCCCCCAATGATCCCTCCTCTGGGTATCTACATTTGTGTGTACCCCCTACAACAATTTCATCGTGGATGGTTTGCATGAGTAACAGAATACAGTAGAAGTGAGAGCATGTGACCTCTGAGGATAGGTCACAAAAGGTGTCAGGGATTCTGCCTTGCTCTCTATTCCTCCTAGAGGGCCGTGTCATGAGGACACCCAAACAACTCTATGGAGAGTCTCCATAGGAGGAGCTGAAGCCCCACTCAAGCCTGAGGATGATGGTCATGCCAGTTCTTTAGAGACCCTGAGCCAGAACCTCCCATCTAAGCCACTCCCAAATTCCTGACCCCAGAAACTGTGAGATAATGTTTGTCCTTTTAAACCACTAGTCTAGAGTACTTTTCTATGTGCCAGGAGATAAAATACACATTCGTGAGCTAGCAATCATTTCCCCATCTACACAGTGGGGAGACTACCACAGAGACTTGATGTGGAGTTGTGGACACTGACACAGTGCAACAGAGAGGGAGTCCAGGCTGTGTGATGTTGGACATATTCTCTACTGCACTCAAGCTTTGGTTTCCTCATCCACAAAATGAAGACAGGACCAGCACTTACGTGATGGGGTCATTGAGGGGACTGAATCAGCACAGAGATCAAACACTTGGTCAAATGCAAAGTGGGACAAGACAGCCAGCTGTGTGGTGGTCATTTCTCATCATGTTTCCTCTTCTTCCTCCTCCATTTGGCATCACTGGTGACCACTTCTTTCAGGTGATCCAGCAATGAGTTTATTGTAAAAACCTAGCCTCAAAAGTCATTTGGGAGGAACAGATAGAAGCCAAGAAGTGGGTCCTTCGAATGTCTAGTATGCACCAAGTATCAGCACAGACTGGGTCCTAAGTGGGGAGGGGGGGGCACACCAACAAGAGATCACACACAGATGCTGCCCAAGGTCATGTGACTATCTTTTTAATTATTTGTTAATGTTATTTGTTTTTGAGATGGAGAGAGAGAGAGAGAGCGGTGAGTAGGGGAGAGGCAGAGAGAGAGGGAGACACAGAGTCTAAAGCAGGCTCCAGGCTCTGAGCTGTCAGCACGGAGCCCAATGTGGGGCTCAAACTCATAAACCACAAGATCATGACCTGAGCTGAAGTCAGACACTTAACCAACTAAGCCACCCAGGTGCCCCATGAAATCTTTTGATAAAAGAATTTACTCTCAGCCATGCTCTTATCACCACCACAATATCTTGCCATATCTACATTATCATTACCTCCAAACTTAGTCCATACTCTTTGCTAAGTCAACTCATGTCTTTAAAAAAATATTTTCTAAAGACATTTCACGTCATTACCATAAATAGAAAGCCAGCATTGCTTGCCATGAAGACAACAAACTAAACACATCGTGACTAATACAAAGCAACAACAACAAAGGTCTATGGGCCCTTTGAAATCATCTCATAGTCACCAGCGACAAACAAACTTAACACACTTTCGGACCGTACCACACAGTTCTCACATCCCAGAGAGGACGAGGAGGAGTGTTTTGGGAACTGCAGTTACAGGGAGTGTCCCTGCCCCCTGTAGACCTGGATGACATGTGGAGGGAGCATAGAAATCCACATCTAGCACCAGCAACAGTCCTATGTCCTAATAACCCAAACCTTGTACCAGGACATGGGGCTTCAAAGCACTCATTGACATTCCTATGGGGACAATCCCTCCATTTCTCACCACCCTGGGGTCTGTCTCCATATCAAGAAGCAAAAAGACCAGCCCATGGTCCCTCTACCTGTCGCTGTTGCCCCAGATGTGTCCCCCAAGTGGGCCTGGCTCTTCTCTGAGGGGAGAACTCAGCTTTCCTATCTTGTAACACAGACTGAGACTCCGGCCCCAGGTGCTTCCTAATAGAAATTCTGTGAGTGCCTGGGAACATTTATTCCCCTCAAACCCAGTTACTTCTCCAGCAAGATCAGTTTCAGGTAAAAACCAGTCCTGGTGATTGATGACGGAGAGCAAGGAGGCCGAAAAGGATGCAAAAGCGGTTTCTAAATCTAATGCGTTCAGCAAAATGCTTCTACTTACTGAGTCTTGTGGACTGTTCCTGGCACTGGAGAGGAGGGCTGAGTTCTCACATTTGTAGTCCTGGCAAAAACAAAAACAAAGACAGGTGGAGGAACCCACATTGAAGACAAAATTCCAATTTGGAGTAGCCCAGTTTAGCATGACCCACGGTCTCTCACCATTTTTAGTCATCCCACTTGCTTTCTCTCTCTCTCCTTCCAACCGCCTCCTGGAGTGGGGGGGTGGGAGGTGTTTAGACCTGCCCTGCCCAACACAGCAGCCACTACTAGGCACCTACAACTAGTGTGAGCTGAAATGTGCTAGAAGTATGTACTACCCTCTGGATTTTGAAGACACTACTGAAAAAAATAAATTGATTGTAAAATGTCTCATTAATATTAATATCACATTAATATTTGTATATTGATTTCACATCAAAATGATATTTAACAGTATATTAAAATAAAGTATGTTGTATTTAAATATATAAATATATTGTGAATATTTAAAATAAAATATATTATTATAATTAATTTCATCTGTTTCTTTTTACTTTTTAATGTGGCTACTAGAAAATATTAAATTACATGTGTGGTTCTCCAGACATCTCTATTAGGCAGCAATGGTCTAGAATCTTCTCTAAGAGTAGATACTCCCCCCCCCCCCCCCCCCCGCCCCCAGCCTGAGGGCTGCATCCTGCTGCCCCATGACTGGTCCAGGCTGACTTTCCACAGCCTCATCCCAAGCCCTCCCACGCCCTCCCCTGCCCCCCCCCTCCCCCGCAACAGCTCCTGTTCCTGGAGCACCTGCATTGCTGTGTGCTTAATGCCCTTCATGTACTTTGTTCTTTAACCCTCACAAGGCTATCAGAAGCTGGTCTCCATCCCAGCCCCATGCTATGGGCACAGAATCACAAAGAGGCTGAGAACCTGTCTGAAGTACCTGGGCAGGGGTGCAGTGAAAGCAGAGCTTAGACCCAGATGTGAAGGGATGGATGTTCACTGTGCTGTTGTATTTTCCCCTGACACCTTTCCCACTTCTCCGTGAGGCATAGCACATGGGACCCATGGGAGCACATGGGAGGACATAGTTACAGTCCGTCGACATCCAACCCTCAAGCTCCAAATTGTTGTTAACTCCATGTCAGTGGGGTTTGACCTGGAGTCACCTCTTAAACCTCCTGGGCAGAGAGAGAGGTATGTGTGCATTCACACACAAACGAGGGAGACAGAGATATAGAAAGGTATCAAGAGAGACAGAGGAAGAAAGACAGGAAGAGAGAGAGAAGAAGCTGTCTACTCTCCTGTACCAGCCACAAGTTACTTAGACCCATGAACAGAGTTCTGTCAATAGTTTACACACACCGACAAAAGGAAAACCTCTCAGTATTTCCCTTTATTGCAGTTTTGCCAAAGACACTGGTCATGGAAAAATCCAGCAACCACAAGACCAAAACTGTGCTTGGACCCCTCCTTCCTCTGCATGGGAGATGGTCCCCATGCCACCCACCCATTACTGAAATGATTAACGAATTCAGGGAGGGAGGGAAGGATGGATTTAAACACAAATTATGCCCCTCGCCTTCCAGCAACCGCCTAAAGCAGCAGCCTTAGAGGGGAGACAGGAGGAAGATGTTGCCAAAAGCATGATTTTGCAGACAGATATACTTATTCTCCCTTGACAAATGTCTATTGTCTGAAAATGGCTATTTTTTCTTCCTTGTCTCTTGGTCCCATTTTCTATAGAGGCAAATAGAAGCTATGCTTGAGTGGAGTTCAGGCCTATAACAGATCTCACCTAACGGACAAGTTCCAAGTGTTACAGATCCCCTGGGGTCTGTGTGGTCCTTTCTTTGAAAGGGACCCAACCCCCCTGCCTACTTCCAGCTGGTCAAGGGATGCACCAACTACAGAGTCTCTTTCAGGAATAGGGACCAAGACACATGGAGAAAGTCTCTGGGCTCCTGAGGTCCAAAGCACTTGTATTCAAAGCCACTCTTGGCTCCGTAGCAGCCATTACTACAGGAAGGTCAAGTGTGGCTGCAGCCAAATCTAAGCCTTCCAGAGGAATCTGACCAGAAGAAAGGAGAAGGGAGGCCCTAGGTGAGCTGTTCCTGCCACAGTGATAAGAGTCCCCAGGCCTAGAAAGAGACCCTTACACTCAAGTAGGATCTTACCTGGGAACCCTCTCACTTGAGCAACTCCTATCCAGCTGTCCCCTCTAGAGACTTGCCTCCTTCTCTTGGCTCCTTCCTCACCTCCCGAGCCCCTCCCAGCAGCCAGCTGCCCAGTCTCCTACTTAGCTGAGGATCCCTCCTTGTGGTATTTCCACCTCATGTTCATTAGTCTGGAGCCTTCACCCCTAAGAGGTGGGAATGGCACCAACTCAGCCCACTGTCCTCAGAGGACTTCTGATACCATTAGACCCTTTCATACCCTGTGATTGTGTCTGCTCCATACTAACTGGCAGCCCCCCATCCTTTTTTACACAGTCCCTGTGTTATCCTGAACAAAGCAGCTAAATACACCCAGTTCCCTGTGCCTGTTTGCATCCTCACCTTGGAAACAGTGACAAGCACCTAAGTGGGTTCTAAGCCAGAAGCAGACAACAGAGAAGGAAGATCTCTCCAAAAGAGGGGAGGCAGCAGGGCTGTCTGACATTGTTCTGGTTTCCAGAAAGCCTCACTTGTCTCCTTGAGTCCTTATAATAAACTTCTGTATCTTTTGACTCAACCTGGTGTATCGTAATGAAAATTTTTCATTACGAAAGAGAAGATCTCTCTCTCCCCCTTACCACATCACTGAGTAGGACCCTAAGCAACCCATAGTTGCTGCCCATCTCTTTTTCCTTTGTCCCAAGTGCAGTGGACCCCTTCCCTGGACCTCATTCCTGCCCTTGAAGTCCAGTATTCTGCCCTTGGAATTCATGCCCTTTTGTGTCTTGGTTGGCAGATTTCAAAAGCTGGGACACGGATCACCAACAGTGAGGACTCAGCCAGTTTAAACAACGACCAAGCAAGAGAGCCCCACGGGGCCATTTGGCATCACCCTATAGAGGATTTGGCATGAACTGGTGTGAGCTCCCAAAGAGCCATGACAGACAGCATTTGAATGTGACACTCTTTGCACAGACATGACTTTTAAAGTCATTTAAACAGAACTCAGATAAACAGAAGGCCAAGACCACAGCTAAAGGACAGAAGTTGTGCTGGGGTTTGGAGGCATGGTGGGTTCCTAAAGATGGAGCCAGTAAGACCTGCAGGGACCCCAGGTGTGAAAGACAGGTGAGGCCAGTTTTCTAAATGTCCGCCAGGCCCACGGTACCCAAACATGTCCCGACTACAGAAGTGTGAGACTCCTGGAGAAGTCTGGATTCTGGGAGACACAGGGCAGGGTGAGAAGCTGACAAGGCCAGACCATGGGCCCTAGGTGATCACAGACAATAGACAAGTCCACCTTACCATGGAGGCTGCATTTGCCCAGGCAAAAAATCAGAATAACTCCTGAATGGCTGAACCAACTGGAGGACCTAACATAATCAAATCACGTAGATTTTTATCATCTCAGAGAGCTGACAACTTTATAATTATGACCAAAACCCAAAAGACATAAAAAAAATGAATAAAAATTTTCAAATCAGGTTTTCTGCATAAAAAAAAATAAGACCATTGGGGCACCTGGGTAGCTCAGTTGGTTGAGCGTCCGACTTTGGCTCAGGTCACGTTCTCACAGTTCGTGGGTTCGAGCCCCGCATCAGGCTCTAGGCTGACAGCTTGCTCAGAGCCTGGAGCCTGCTTCAGACTCGGGGTCTCCTTCTCTCTCTGCCCCTCCCCTGCTCACGCTTTGTCTGACTCCGTTTCTCAAAAGTAAATAAATCTAAAAAAAAATTTTTTTTAAAAAGACCATAAAGTACAAGACAAAGGACAAGGTGAAAAAAATTGTAACTCACTGAACAAAGGGATAGTTTTCATTTCTTGGAATTTCTGCTATGGAATGTCTGCACATGTGGAAAATGGCCAATGCCAAAGATATGCACTGAAGCATTTCTTTTTAATTACAAAATATTGGGAGCAACATAAATTTCCATTATTCAGAGACCAACTACATCAGTTATGGTGCATCCAGAAAACCTCAGAAAAGATAATGAGGCAGCTAGATATGGAATGATAGAGAAAAACAGTAAAATGCAGAGTGGTTCATATAGTATGCTACAATCTGTTCTTTGTTTTAAGATTATATGCATATATACTGTATGCACTGAAATCTCTGGAAGATAGATAAGAAACTGGTAAAAATAAATGGCTAATTTTGGAGATAGGAGCAAGTTGGCTGAGCAGAATGGAATAGAAGGGAAGTAGGGATTTTACACTTCTGACTCTTGTATACTCTGGGCATGTATTTTTGATGAACAATTTTTATTCTACCTTAAATTTTTTTTTTTCAAAGAAAATAATTTAGTGTCATGACATAAGGCATTTCTAGCAGAACCCTTTGGGTAGGGATTCATTTCTTGCCATTGTCTGAAAAAAAAAAGTTAGCTCACATAATGTAAATGACTTGGGGTTGCTTTGGAGGACAAGAACCCTGCCAGTGTGCTGTGAATGCAGAAATGATGGCATGGGGGGAGGGGATAGTTTAAGGGTTTTTACTGTGAAGTTCAAGTATGTGGCACACTACACTTGCCCCTTGTGTTCTCAGGGCAGGCAGTACTAATGGAGCACTGAGTTTTCCTGCTGAGCCCAGAGGTGTAGTCTAAGAACCCATCCCAACACAATCAGAAATGCCACCCATCCATGTATACTAACTGGTGCACGGCTGTAATCAAATCCCGTCCCCGGGTAGGATAGCCACACGGCAAAGCCCAGAAATCTGGCAGCAGGATCTCCACTCACATCGTCCCTCGGCAGCACCACTTGGTTCTAGGAAGAGACGTGGCATCACCAGCTTCCCAATGCCACCAATCCCTGCCACTGCCCAGTAGGAAGGCAAGGAGGCATCCAACTTCCCAAGGCCCATCTTCCGAAAATGTCATCTAGGCCCTACCTGACACCCCCAGATCAGGGAGTCCTTCTGAGAAAATGCCAGTTACCTTCAGCAAGGAAGTCGGCTCCCTGGTTTCCCCCAACTTAGAAAATTCCGTGTAAATGTCAGATTAAGCTCTTCAGTCCTCTGCTTTTAAAATGAGAGATAAAATTTAGCTCCCTATTCCCAGATGTTAAAATCTCTGCTTCTCCCCAGGGCAAAGAAATCAATGTGAGTAAGCTCTGTATTTTTTTTCCCTTGGAACACGACCACTTCCAGCAATTTATTTGACTGACTATGCCTTCTATTACCATGTAAATTGTTTCAGACTGCAGGAAAAAAAAAAGTATTAATCTCCTCTCAGTAAGTCATAAAATAAAGAAATCAATTTCAAGGTCAATTTAGCCCAAATAACACCTGCTGCCCTTTTTTGTAACATGCAGACTTCTCTGAAACACTAGGCTGTTGTCTAAGGCATCAATAGATGAAGCTACGGAAAACTGAGTTTCACATCAGTCAGAGCAGCACCAGGGGAGACCCTGGGCCCGTGGCCTAATAGCATGGAGTATGAATTTGGAAAGGAGAGGGTTAACAGGTTCAGCAAAATGACCCTCTGCAGGTCAAGGCAGGAAAGTGGAAAGAGAGCCACAACAGGGGGTCAGGTACAGGTGGATTCAAGGCAGGAGTCTGGCTGATTTGCTGTGTGACTCTGGGAAAGTTACTTAACCTCCCTGAGCCTCAGAGTCTGCATCTGTAAAATAAGTAAAATGAGGAAGACTGATCTTACAGGATTCTTCAACCCAGTCTATTGTGGAGTTTCTCAAAATGTAGACGCCGTGGTCTAAGCGGCCAAGTTTGTGTAGCTACTCTTTATCAACAGACAGGCTAGTGTGACAGTTAAGAAAACAGGCTGACCGCCAGTGTGTAAACCATCTTTGTTCCACTTGTGAGCCCCATGACGCTGGACAAGATACTTCACTCCTACTATCAGAGATCCTTTATCCAGAAGATAGAAGTAATGATGTCACCCATTTCTAGAAAGAGGGAACTACCATCTTCAACTAACGGACAAGTAAACTGGTCTAAGGAAGGTTAAACAACTCACCCAAGGTTGCACAACTTAACCGAGAAGGCAGTTCCAGGTCAGAACCCTGGAACCCCTGCATCCAAAGCCATTGCGCTGTCCCCCAGACCACAGTGCTTCCTGGTTTCCATGGCCCCATGATCGAAGTGTCACACAAACCCCAGAACCTCAGGCAGGAAATTGTAGCACGCTAGGCTTTCTCTCGCACACCCTGTGAGTGAACGAGGCCTTTCCATCACACGTTCCCATTGCCTCCACCACCCCACAAAACCATCCGTGAAGAGATCACAGAATGGGACCAGCAGCTTTTCACTGGCAGACCAGGACCCAGGAGACTGGGGAAGTCCATCTTCTGGACCTCTCTCATCAGGAATCCATTGTTCCTCCCCATCCTGCCCCACATGAACCACCCCAGCCCTGGCCTCACCTGACCTACGTCCTTATGCAGTATTTAGTTTTCCAGATATATCCAGGTGGTCCCAAACCATCCTCTCTCCATTTCTGCAAAAGCCAACCCTGTAATCCTACCTGTCCATCTAATCTGCTCCCAAGCTGTACTGTCCTACCTGTGAGATGCATCCCCTAGTGCCCATGCCTGAACTCAGATCACATTCTCTACAGTGGCTTCCACCAAGGCCTCCCTGGCCCTATTCTCTCCCCCGCTCACCCTCCTCTATTCCATACCACTGGAATTATCTTCAAGTATAAATTGGTTATGTTATTCTCACTTAAACACACTTCCAGGCTCCCATGTCACTGAACACAGTGTTGGCCAATGTTTACGTGGGGATGCATTGAGGACTATGGTCCTTGGACATGTCACTCAGTCATGGAGACACTCAGCAGCCCACATCTGGCAATGGTAACTCTAATACAGCTACAGACAAGATGCCTGGACCTCCTAAAATATAATGCCAGAAAAGCAAAGCCACAGTTAATTGAGCATTTACTATGTACTTCAATGTAGAATCACACAGCTAGTTAATTGGCAGAAGCTGAAAAGGGCTTAGGCCCTGGGCCATAGTTCCCACTCACTTTTTAAGAGTTTTATTGTGATAAAATTCACCTAACATATAATTCATTTAAAATGTACAATTCACTGGTTTTGAGTGTATTCACAGATATGTGCAACTGTCACCAGGGTCATTTTTAGAATATTTCATCACCTAAAAAAAATCCCATTTAACCATCACCCTTTACCCCTCCATATCCCGCTCTAGCCCTAGATGACCATTAATCTACTGTCTCTATCAATTTGCCTATTCTGGACATTTAGTATAAAGGTACTCATACAAGACACGGTCTTGTGACTGGCATAATGCTGTCATGGTTGATCCAAATTGTAGCACATATCAGAACTTCATTTTTTATGGCTAAAAAATATTACACTACATGGCTAAACCACATTTTGTTTATCCACTAATCTTTTGATGGACATTTGGGTTGTTTCTGCCTTTGGCTGTTATGAATAACGCTGCTACAAACACTTGTGTATGCATTTTTGTGTGAACATATGTTTTCCATTTTCTCAAGTATACACCTAGGAGTATATAGGAATAAAGGAGTTGTCGGCCCTGTGGTAATTGTATGTTTAATTGTTCAAGGAAACACTACAGTGTTTTCCACAGGGTCTGCACCATTTTACATTCCTACCAGCAGTGTGTGAGGGTCCGAATTTCTCCATATACTCATAAACACTTGTTATTACCTGTGTTTTTTATTCTAGCCACCTTACTGGATGTCAAGTGGAACTGGATCGTGGTTTTGGTTTGCATTTCCCTGATGACTAATATGGTCCAGCATCTTTCCATGTGCTTGTGGGCCATGTGTTTATCTTCCTCAGAGAACTGTCTTTTCAGATCCTTTACCC